>NW_023595351.1:0-7000 GCF_014839805.1 Manduca sexta | reverse complement strand
TCTCGGGTTCGTTCTCCGGGTCGGGCAAAGTGATACATTTTCCTACTTCAGCCCAGATTTTAAAATTTGTGCCCGATATGGCGCTAAGCTTCCCTATCACGTCAAGACATGCCTCTCTAAAGCAAGTAGATAAGTAGCTAGTAATTAGTACTTAATACTTATCTTTGTTTAAATAAAAGTATCAACATGGTTATTGGACCGGTTTCATAAGTCGTAATAATGATATATTTATCAAAAAACATCCAGAAAATGAAAATAAAAGTTCCAACGTATAATACATAAATGATAAAGAGAATTTGTGAGTTATAAAATTGAAACAAGTAATAAACTGTGGCAGGTAAGAGTGTGGGAGTAGATGATTGGTGCTACTCCCGCGAATATAACGCAATCATAGTTCCTTCTCTATTCACGGGTTTTTATAGGTTTGAATTGAACATCATTATATACTTATGTAAAGTTCTATTTTATGAATATTTTATGTACCGCCAGATGGGATCAGTAAGGATGACGGGGCAGTAAGGTTTGGCGAAGATATTAAACGGTAAATAATATTTTGTTTACTTTAAATGAAAAAAGGTTTTGAGTGCCTATTCTATAAATTAGCAAAGATAAACTTGTAGGGATAACAGAGTGAAAAATCAATACAGGTACCCGATTTCAATAATCCGAAATTTCAGAAGGTCCGGACAGTCCGAATAGGTCTTAAGGCGCCAGTTGCCGCGGGCGCCTGAATGTCGTCAAATTTTTTCAATAAAAAAAAATTACATCATATTTCAGCAATATGTTATCTTTACATTGTTTATTTTTTTTATAAATTTTAAATTTTTTCATTAATTATGTGGTGAAAATGATACTAAAATTGTTCCGTAAATCTACGTCCGTCTGAAATTCGAGCTCCAAGTATGGAACAAATGATTCAACAACAACAACAACAACCCTAAATATAGTCACAGAATACAAAACCGTAACAATAAGAATAAATGTCATAACAATAATAATCTATTAAGGTCAATTCGAATAAAAAATATTGTCAGAAGTGGGATTCGAACCCACGCCCACAGAAGTGGACTGCGACCTGAACGCAGCGCCTTAGACCGCTCGGCCATCCTGACTGTATGATAGTATTATCAAAGTACGCAACATAAACTGGATTTGTACTTTAAATATTACGATTGTTTTAAATATTGTTTTGATTGCAAATAGTATACTATTCCTACATCCATAAATTCTTGTTGGTGCAATGGGCGTTGATCATTCATTAAGAGGACCGTCGCAGGTTCGATTCTCCCACCTAATCAAATGATCGTGTAATCCATAAAACTAAGCTAAAATAACCATTTGGAATTTTCTAAAATCTGAAAAATAGTTTAATTTTAAAGTTTTTACCATAACAACCTTAAATTACTTCTATGGCAGTATCCGTTTAAAAGTTCTTAACTACTATTAACTCGAATTTTCAAACTTAACCGTAATATTTGTTAATTTTACCAATATTTTCAATGTGAAAATAAGTTTGCGAATACAACAAGTTAACGCATAACGTTCAATGCATGTTAATGAAATTCAACACAAAGATAGACCAAGTATCATTTGGGATTTCCAAATCGAAAACGGGCGGCGTCGCAAACAAAAGGTAGTATATACTACATAATGACATAAAAATTCGAAATACATATCCAGACTTGAACTCGAGACCTCGTAGTACAGGACCCCTTCGAAGTCTATTATCGCGAATTATGTTATCGCGTAAAATAAATTTCGAAGTAACAAAAATGAAAAGGGTCTTTTGAAACCAGCGCTTGGCAGTAACCCAGATATTGTTACACGAAAGAAACAAAAATATCAGTTTACATAAGTAATGTCCGAACGTTAGTAGGTACAATTGTAGGTAAGAAAGAGCAACCCTTTTATTTAAGCAAAATATAGAATAATAAAAAGAGTAATAGAAATGTAGCCTTTAATTGACGGGTATAATTAGAATTTAAAATGATGCTAAACGTGTTTATTTATTTATTGTGAGAATTTCATAAATTAATTTTGATATCATGTTCACATAAAGCTTGGCTATTATCCGACAGGGCAGACTGAAACAGAATTTTAGAATACGCGACGTATTTTCAATAAATATATTCCAATAAGTTGTTTGAAGAGAAGCTTTTATTATTAACTAGTTGACCCAACAGACGTTGTCCCGACTTAACTATGAATTTGCAGCGCGCATTCTGTCAATCGCTGACAGTTATTTCAAACAATTGACAATTATATAATATTAATATTTTCGTTAAGTTTTCTTAAATTTTCTAATTTTTTCTTTCATAAGAACCTTCTCCTGACAATAACAAACACAAAAAAAATAATTGTGATATCGGTCCAGCCGTTCACGCGTGATGGTGTGACCAAGGGAAAAAGGGATTCATTTTTATATATATAGATTTGTATGACAGAAACTTAACAACTTTAAAGCAGATATAATAAGCGATATATGTTACGACTGGCCGTAAAATGTATCAACTATAGAATTTTTAGCTAGGTTCAGTGGTACGTAGCAGCAGTGGAATCTAGTAACTACGATTAATACTCATGGTTCTGAAACAACAGCTATCTCATATGTTATATCTATAATTCTTAGACCTTATTACTATAATCAGTAAAATATCCAACGTCATACTCTATAAGTACCCAAACCCGGCAAGAATGCGTCAGATCAGATCAGCTATCCATAATCCAGGGACATAGCTACCGCCATTGAAGGGCCCCTAAAAATGTTTGATATAAGCCCCCTCCCCATTTACATACAGGCGCTGAGGCGATGTATGTATCATATTAATACTTACGTTTCCTGCGTCCATCGACGACGGTCGCGTCAGGCACCGGTAGCCTCCCGTTGTCACTGACCTCATGCAGCGGGAGGTCGACGGTGTCGGGCGAGCCTCCGGGCCACGCCATCTCCTCACCATCACTGATCACTCATCACTTATCACCCACTGATATGCTTTTGAACACGTTACGCACCCGTTAGTACAGTCTTTTCGTTTATTATATTTAAATTACCTACTGTAATTATAAATGTAAGCTAGAGATAATATAAAATGAAGAAACTGATAATATTTTCACGTATTGCGTTAAATCGGTTGAACAGATTTCTATTCATGTTTCATTTTTGTAAGGCAAAGTTTGAATAATCACGTATCATACATATTCAAATATAATGATTGTGTGACTGACTGGCCTATTTTAGTCTACGAAAGATGATTTGGACTATATCCATTTACTTCATTTGTTTTATATGTGTGTAGGTAAATGATATAGAATACAACTTCACTCTACCTTAGTAGTTGGTATAACTTGTTTATAATAATGAGTTTAAAATAGAGTTTTTAGTCCACACATTTATGGAGTGCAATAAGAGGCCTTAAAACAATCTCAGATATCTTTATGGATTTCGTGGATATGGACAGCGTGTACCAAACATATTGAATCACGCTAGGAAAATTAGTTACACCATATATGCAAATACTTTTAAAAACCTGGAACCCAATATTCATTGTTAAAACAACTCAATTCCCATACTTTTTTATACCAAAACATAACACGATTAGATTTCACAGGAAACATATAAAAAATGGATAACTTCTCCATTGTAAGGATTACAATCCTCTTTGTTAAACTGTTTAATGAACAAGGGTAACATCCACGGTTCCACTGAGCATCGAACGCGATGCCTCAGGCCGTTCACTTTATGTTCCCAGTACAGGATTGTATGCACCATGAAATATCCTATTATAAACGTTTTATATTATTAATGGAATGGTAGGAAATTATTCAGAGTTTGTTGGATAATTGCGTTGCTGTTTAAGAGTATGGCCTTTTGCGTTTCCGTTTGAATGATGCAACTTCTATCTTCTTGAAACCTTTGCCATTGACAATACATAACTTATAATTACTTTTTGTCAAATAGGCACCTATAAGGCATATTGATCGAATACATTATCTTTCTCAGTATATCGCCACTATTAGCTCATTTAAGACACAAATAGGAATTGGAATGTAATAACATTATATTTCGATATCTTAAGTATAAATAGGCAGAATTATTCCGCCTGGTCCTGTTCCTGTGTTTGGAACACAAGAGTCAAAACCTAGAGTTGCAGTGAATGGAGTTTTCTTTGATCACTACCCACAAATATACATTTGGTTTTTCGAAATTATATATGATTTTATTTACTAGTCTTTACCTAAATGACATCACTATTTGTAATCACTTGTAGTGATTACAAACTTGTCTAATAGTATGACTGGACTGCATTGTTAATTGCTTTTTAAAATGTGACGGCAATTTATCCTGAAGCAAGTAGACAACTGCGGTCATTTCACGCATAATATTTTTGTGTTTTTTTACGGGTTTAGTGTAGTGATTACGTCGGTTAACTTTGTGTATGTTTTCGATTGAAAAAACGTGTTAAATGCCTAGAACAGGATTCGTGTCGGATAAAGCACAAGGCTCGCTGTCTGAGTCTCTAGCACATTATGCGACGGATATTACCTTGTAAAAGCAGCACACAGTTGTCCTTCTGTCTAATTGTCAAAGATTATGATGCATTCGCATAGTATATATTTATATTGAACATATTTTTGGAAGTTATTTTACTTTACCATCAAATCGTAGACTTGGGTTCGAGGTTAACACTGCAGTACCATAAAAAACACGAGCTAGAGGAGGTAAGAATTAAATTGTTGAGTAAAGTTGGTGGGGACCAGGAGTTGCTCTCGTGAATTAATGTTGCTCGTAAATTAGTTCAAGTAGTTTAGTGGGTAAGTCACGCGCAGTGTCATGGGTAAGTAAGCTCCTCTCGGGAATTTAAAGCATGCGCAAAATGCTATGCACTATCTATACATATTATAAATTAAAATTATAAGAGCTACGAGTAAAACCTATTTTTGAATCGTATCCTCCTTTTTTAAAAACTGCATTAGGCAAGGAAATCGTCGTCTGATATTAAGGACTCTATATAAAATAACAACAATGCAAGCTGAATTACAAAGTCATTACATAGCACGGTGCTTGTCATCCATGTCACATTAGATGTTGTCTCATAATGTCTGAATCTAGCTATAATATTCTTCAATTAAAAACATAACAACCCACCCACTGAACATTCAGCGTACGGTCAGATAAAAAGAAACACATTAAGTACATTAGAGTAAAGTAAAGAGGAAAGTTTGCTGACGATGAACTCCTAAATACATTTTTAATTACCCTAATAAGGGAACTCGCACAACTTTTCGTAAAAAATTAGGTTGTTAATAATAAAGTTCGTTGCCCGTTACATGTGGTAAATTTTAAGGCAAAAATAAAGAAATTGAGGTACTATTTGAGGCAGCGCTTTTTAATGCATCACTTTTCTGGAATTATATGGATTTAAATTTGTAGTAACCGTTTATTTTGCGAGAAATTGAGTGTACGTGCTACATTTAGTAGTTGTATAAAAATACAATGAAAAGATTGAGTATCGACAGCCTTTAAAAATGAATACATGACTAGTATTCGCTTGATGTTATTGCAATTCTGGGGAATTACGTCTCGAAGTTTGCCTAATTTAAGAGAGGCACAATAAACATCAATGTAGAAACGGTTTATTCGGACTGCACTGTATTACGAGGTGTGGTGTCACTTTGAGTCAGAGTAAAAACATTGTAACGTTACAAATAGCTGTGATTCTTTCACAGTAGAATTGAAAAATAACCAACCCAAATGGGAAGCGATATCATGAGTAAATATTTGTTTTCCACTCAAAACGGGTTTTTTGGGGACATGGTGCATTAGTTGTGCTTTTACTTAGAAGTTTGGGAAAAATGTCGTCACCTTATGTTTATGTTAATATGCTGTTTTGGGTATCCCATTTAACGATAAAATTGATATTATTACGTCGCATAAAAAGATAAAAAACACTCTTATCTTGAAACAATTTCTCCAAAGCGATATAAGTACCTACGTAGGAAGAAATTTTAAACTAGTAGGTATGTGAACTATTTTAATACAAAATTGAGATTGTGGCATTGAAGAAAATTACTTCTGCAGAGCATGTTGTATAATAATATATTATATGATTACGTAACGACGAAAACTCTACGTTTTTAAAGCACAATGCGCGTACGGAGGAGTGTGCCATTTGACATGATTAAAGTTCATAATATATTAGGGAATGAGTGCAGAAAAATAAAACTTATGTAGAATATGTGTTACGAATATATTAAATTCGACGGTGGAATTTCCAACACTTGAAAACCAGTACTATAGATTATTTTGAGAAATGTATTGCTACCAAAAATCATTTATATCGTAGACTGATTTTCGATCATTTCCAAAGTATGATTCATAGCAATTTTGAGTCCACGTCTCACTGATTCAACGATTCTTATTGCCAATTCAGATTGTCACACAAATGGCGTTTGGCAATTGTCAATTTTCTCACTCGTACACACACAGAGTATAGAATGGTATAACATAGTTTTAGTCTTACTTAATATTTTTGAAATATCAATAATATATTTGATCGTAGTGAAACGATGGTTATAAAATCACTTCTTTGTTTAGCCTCTTTCTTTTTTCTCTTACGTTCAGCATTAGTAGCACTTAAGTGAGACTTTGCAAGTAAGTAGCAAATACAATGAAGTGCCTACTTACGCTGTTAAACTTAGTTTTCGTAATAAACTGAAGTTTCAACCAAGTAAAGCCTGGATTGTTAGGTAAGTACGGAAGTTTATTACATTTGCGATTTATAAAGAGTGACGTAAGCCTAAAAAAATAAAAAATAATGGCGAAATATCAATAATTCACGTTATGGGTGATTTGGCATATTTATTATAGTCGTAAAATATACTATAGCACCTTATTTCAACAGTCATAAATTAATCATATGAATGTACTAGGTTATTGAAAAACATCATGAACATGGAAAATTATGAATATGAAGTCTAAATGGAATATCTATAAATTAAT
>NW_023595350.1:0-18922 GCF_014839805.1 Manduca sexta | reverse complement strand
ATCAACTGCCACGTATGACAGAGACATCCAAATAAGGAACGGACACTAAAGGGAGATATTTTGGACCGACAAACGACTCAACAATATATTATATATAAGCGGCGATAGCCTAGTTGGTTGTGGACTACCGAGACGAATGTCTGCGGGTTCAAATCCAAAGGGCACACACCTCTGATTTTTCTAAAAAAGTATGTGTGTATTCTTTGTGAATTATCGCTTGCTCTATAGGGTGAAGGAAAACATCGTGAGGAAACCAGCATACCTGAGAAATTCTCTATAGGAATTTTGAGGGTGTGTAAAGTCTACTAATCCGCACTAGGCCAGCGTGGTGGACAAAGGCCTAATCCCAGTCAGTAGTAGAGGAGGCCCGTGCCCAACTGTGGGACAGTATATAATACAGGGCTGATATTATTATTTATAAACGACTCAACAAAGCTGCGACTTAACGTACGTTTTGTACTAGTCTGGTCGGTCTGGCCCATTTTCCTGTAGACATAAAATATTTACAACTTTAATGGTTAACTCTGTAGACAAATAATCCAGAAGCTCGGTCCACCTTTCATCGTACAATTATTTGAGGTTATTGATTGATTTCTTCCTAACAGAATTTCGGCTACGGTAGCCAAACTCAACGGAGATCGACCACGCAGGAGGTATTATAGTGCGCAAGCGTGTGCTCAATACACAAGCACTCTGTTCCTTCACTCTCATAGTCCGGTGAGACAATCGGACATGACCGGAGAGATCAGCAAGACCAACGGCTTTACGTGCTTTCCGAGGCACGGGGATATCACACCGCCAACATCGTGACTTCGAGCTGCGACTGAGTAATTTTAAGATCCAAAACCACAGTCGTAATTATTTTGACGGCGTACAACTACAACTACGCCACCGAGACAGTCACTCTGATGACATTATATATCAATAAAATACTATATAACGGTACGTGTGAACGCAACTGCGGGCATTTGTTAGTTAAGAATCCGCAATTACGTAACAACAAAAACCTTTGTTCGGGGAACATAATGAAAACATTTTCCCAAAGTGATGCAAACATCGTGTGAATCTTACAAAATTACAAACACAGGTCTTAATTTCTAAACTACAAGAATATTTTATTCCATTGCATTGTTTATTTATTGTGGTTTGCTTTAACGATGAAGGAAAACATCGTGAAGAAATCTAGATACCTATGCATTCTATATAAGAATTTAGAAGGTATAAGAAAGAATTTAGAAGTCTACCAATCCGCACTAAGTCAACGTAGTGGACTAAGGCCTAACCCTTCTCAGTAGTAGAGGAGGCAAGTGCCCAACAGTGGATATTATTATTGTATTGTTAAAATAAAATCATTATATTATACATAATATCATCTTGTATAAATTATTTTTTTGGATTTTATCGATATTTTTATATTTTAACTCTCTCCCTTAATATTTCTTTGGGGAAATTAAAATTTGAAATCGCGATAAAATCCGAAATATAGTTTAATTTTAACGTCTAACATTCGCGTAAACATAAGAAATCCATATCATTTTGGATAGTTTGGAATCGATACATCAATTTTTAACGTATTTACGTGTTCGATCACTACACAACGCAGTCTAATTGTTTAACCATAGCCCCATTATAGTGTTATTGTATCTAAGACAAAAAAACTATTTAATATTTGGACTTCAGCCCACGATAAAGAGGCTGATACACACAAAAAAGCTGCGATATCGCTACGTAGAGAAAATGGAGCGTTCTCCTGCTTTAGACAGCCCAGTATTTCGTTGTTCAGGGATGCGATCTATGGTCCAGATATCAGTTTCCTAGACCAATCTGTGTTCTTTTGTGTTAGCATAAAAAAATTGTGAGGGGTATTTGTGAAACTTTTTGCTATAAAAATACTGAGCGTTGACAGATCGGGGCAGTTGGTCGTTGACAGTCGTACTGGTCGGTTGGTTGGTGAAATACTTGTGAAAGTTTTTCTGTAGTCGGTGATATATCTTTTTATTTTAATCAAAGTAGCTTCTGTATCCTCACATTAGTTCATTCGGTTCCTCAGTAAAGTTTGAGATCTAACAGCTCCATGGATCCAGAAACGTTTGAAGGAACCGATAAATGACAGGAATGGTTCCCTTACTAGCAGCTTCAAAGTTACATACATATAGTATACATGATCATTTTAGCATTGCATTGCTAAAATATAGAACATAACACATTACAATAAATTACTTGGACCGTAGATGTAGAATACAAACGTGTTACTTTGAAACAAAATAAATATCAATAAAAATTAAATTTAAATTTTACCCGCCCTAAAGCCACTACTGCTACTCTAAGAACTGTTGCGCGACATCACACCTTCAGAAATACACTCTTGTACACGCCAAATTTATACTGAACTACAAATGATCATAAACGAAATGTAAAATTAGGATTTTTGGCACAATGTTAGCAGATGTTAAGACGAATAATATTTCATTCATTAACGCAATATCAAAACGACCCTGCATGCTTACCCCCTTATTCATAGACATTTTTTATCTAGTGACGGAGCATTGCTGTGATAACAAGTCTGTTTCTCAGTGCTGACGGCATGGCAGCCATCGCAGTGCGTAGACATAGGGCCGTTGTGATTGGCTAATATTGAGATACAAGTCGAATTTAATTGGCTGTCAGATAAACAAAGCTGAAAAAATAGCACGCCGTCAGATAAATGAAGCGGAGAAACAGACTTGTTATAACAGCAATGCTCCGTGCTTTGATAAATAACGTCTATGAATAAGGGGGTAAATAAATATTCAATACTAAGAATGGGTAAAGTAATTAAAACTAAGCTATTATTTATCAAAGTAATAAAGAAATCCCTCCGCAGCTGGATGAATGCAACACGACGGCCAACTTCGCCATATTTAATTTAGATGACGCAACGACCAGACGGAAAGTCGCTCGCCTAATAATGCGCCACGACTCACCACAGCCCATAACAGTGGAAACATCGCTTCAAATTTGAATAAGAATACTGCAAGGCACCGCAATTCGTCCATTCAATTATAATTTTGTAATGCTGAATAAAGTTACATAGCAATTTTTTATACAGGCACAGAAAACAATAACAGAATGTTGAATGACAGAAGATGATTACACCTCGGTAGTCGACACAATTATGCCGGCCTGTTGGAACTTGGTAGACAGAAGCCCTTACGTGGGCCACTATGGCGAGATTAAACACCTTGCATACGGTGGTCGCTATCCGATAAACAGATTTTACTAAAATTTGCCGCGCAGGAAATTCCCATATTATCATATCGTCTTTTACCCCAAAACTTGCGCAGTGGCACCTTTATTCCGGCAAAACAAAGCCAAGAGCAACGTATAGTTTACTACAAAACGGCTGATGATGCATTTCCACCCACTGTTTACATCTATCAATCCTCATTCGTTATTCAGTGGACGCGACGCATTACCGTCGAGTTCGTACCGTCCGCAATACAAAACGATGGGTATTTTAGAGTTTATTTGCAAGTTATGCAAACCGTACCACGCGTAACACTATTCCGTTTTACTATTGCGTATTTTTGTTTGTATTCAAGTGTATAGGCGCACATGTTTTTTTTAATGACGATTCGAGGATAACATTTCGATACGATCATCCAGTAACAGTAGAAACACCATCTAGTCCTTTAAATTACCTACATTTGCAAGGCACTCCATCACACTTTATATTCAGGTACATCTGACATTACTTTCACATACAGTACAATAACTGAAAAATCTACCTCTAGACCTTAAACTCCCACAAGCAAAACGGCGCGCTAACCGTATTTTTAGAAGCTATTTTCTAAACTTTGGTTGTTACAAACTTTTTATAATATTGATATTGTGTCTTTAATTTCCATATAAAAATGCCCTTAAAATGCTTCATTCCGCGCATGTCCTAGAGTACACATAAGTTTCAATTTACAAACAACACTATTGAATAGGCAATTCAACAAGGAATATTTTGCAAGTTTAAAACTTTAAAGAAAAATCTGCATATTCCCGCCGTAACTCGTGCGCCGAAAATGTATGAAACGAATGCTCAAGGCTGTCTGCTCGGGGAAGGGTCTTGAGAGTTCCACTGCCCATAAATACAAACTAATGGTATCGAAAAAGCAGGACTCCCACCCAGAGGCAATTCTTTTGCGCTTGGTCTCCTAACCGAATACACGCCCATGCATGGAGGGAGATTTGTCGAGGCCCTAGGCACACAGTAAAGTATACATATACCTCATGGTTGCCAATTCACATTGAAGTCCCCGCAAGCATTTCCCCTCCTCCCTTCTACCTATCCTAAAATGATTCCTTTCCTTCCCCTACAATTCTCCCCAGATAACCCCTCCCAACATTTCTCCAGGCCCTTACAGTCGCTAAGCAGGGAGATTTCAGTATCCCATTCGTAGCTTCTCTCGATGTAGACTGTGGGATACGATACACAAAACAAAAAACCAGCCTGACTCTTGCTTAAAAGGGCCCAATCGCCTAGTCCAGTACTAATTCACGACAAACAGTGTTGCAACAGGCATGACGTAATCGTGCACATTTATATTTACATTAGACTCAATGTCAGAACTAAATATAATCACTTGTGTATTGCATCAACATTCGAGTGTTGCCACATTCGGGTTATCGGTAAAAAATGGCATTTAACGGCACGTAAGTGTAATAAACGTTATTTTTGATAAAGGTGAAACTAGTGTTTTAACTTGTTTAGATTACAGGGAATGCTAGCAGCCAAACTACATGGAAAAACGGCCGAGACGAATGTTCGCAGGTTCAAAACCTAAAGGCACACACCTCTGACTTTCTAAAGTTATGTGTGTATTCTTTAAATTATCGCTTGCTTAAAGGATAAATAAAGCGGCGATAGCCTAGTTGGGTTATGGAACGGACTGCCGAGACGAATGTCCGCAGGTTCAAATCTCAAGGGCACACACCTCTGACTTTTCTAAAAATCATGTGTGTATTCTTTGTGAATTTATCGTTCGCTTTAACGGTGAAGGAAAACATCGTGAAGAAACCTGCACACCTGAGAAGTTCTCTATAGGAATTTCGAAGGTGTGTGAAGTCTACCAATCCGCACTAGGCCAGCGTGGTGGACTAAGGCCTAATCCCTCTCAGTAGTAGAGGAGGCCCGTGCTCAGCAGTGGGCAAGTATATAATACGGGGCTGTTATTATTATTATAAAATGATAAAGGAAAACATCGTAAGGAAACCTGCATACCTGAAAAGTTCTCTATAGAAATTCTATCAATCCGCACTAGGCGAGCGTGGTGCTAAGGCCTAATCATTCAATAGGGGAGGAGGCTCATGCCCAGCAGTGGGACAGTATATCATACAGGGCTAAAATTATTATTTACATTTTAAACTACATGATTTTTCCTGATGTTAACTTCAGTTCGGTTCAATAAAACTAACGATCGTCAAATGACGTTGTGGATCTTTATGGTTGGTATATGTAAGGGTCTGTCCAATTACTTCTTCAGATTAGGCTAAAAGCGCTCAATATTATAGAAAAATGGCAGCCATAAAAGTCCCATGAAATCTATATCATTTATGACTGCAAATAAATGCATACAAAATCTAGAACGAGAACGTGAAACCAATACTAATACGACCGTATGAGCAACAGTCCTTACATATTTTGAAAATGGAATCTAAATTCTAAAACAAAAACAATTTAAAAATATTTTCTGTTTTAAAAAATTCCCTTCAATTCTTTGAAAGCAAATCCCTGAGAAACCCATTAACGCCGGCAACACAGAGCACTACTCTCGTAATATGCCCATTTCCTGTGCGAGGCACAGCAAACGGAGAGGAGGGCCGCACCCGCCCACAAATTAGGTCACAAGGATTCAATTATAAGAACGCATTTCATTTCACCGAACTTTATAACTTTGTTTTTATTCATATTTTACAAAAGAAACACGACTGTGCAGAGGAAATGTTTATTTGTAGCCGCCATTACCATGCACAGCGGTGAGTCGTGAAATTTATATGAAGCATGTCCGTCAACACACTGATAACACGGGAACTCTCGAGATCCAATTCCAAAGCCGTTGTTGAGAATCCACCTGGACTTAGTATGAGTCTATAATTAAAATAATTGTTGAAACTGTATAGTAGTAAAGAGTATAAACCAAACAATAACAACCAATGTGAGCTAGTACTGGCAGTATGCCGCTTTAAATTAAGAAATTGTATACTTCAGTTTTGTCGTTGTCTAGTCTTTACTGTTCTCAATAAATCCACTAATCGTTTTACAATCCTAAGTTATTTCTTTCATAATCCATCAATAATAATATAACAGTATAATCCATGACATACTCAGTACAATGCAAGCACGATAAAGCCTCTGAAGTCCGAACCAACAGAAGACTGAGGTTCATTCACATCAAAACTACAGAAGAAATCATTGCAAAGAATCAAGCTCATACTATTCCACTCGTAGTCCATCACTGACGCGGTTGTGTGGGCGGGATATCCTCACATCAGCGCGCCTCGTGAGCCAGTGAGTGGAGATAGTGAACCAGCGTGGCGACGGAAGGTGCGTTCCGCAGGACGCGGGCAATTGGGGTCGCGGCGGAAGCGCCACGGCACACGCGGTGTCGCGAATACTGCGGCGCGGGTCAGGTCGGCACACATCTACACGCTTTGTATAGCAATGAAATACAACGATGACATGCTGACTTTCTTTCTTGAATACAATCTTATACATTGTAAATAATAACGAATTCAAAATAATATTTTGTATAGAGCGCTGATTATTCTTCGTGTGCCAAGAATGCTCTGAGCTCTTTTCTAGATTAAATTCAAATATATTTTATGGGTTGAGAAATAGTAACATCAATGAGAGCTTGTCGAGTTTTATGATCATATTTTGTATTTTTATGACCGTATCGGTGGCGTGGTTTTAAGCGGCATGAATACAACTACGGCGTTCAGTACAAACCTAGGTTCGAATGCTGAGTCGGGCAATATAATTGTGACTGGGTTTTCTATAATTAAAATTACTCAGTCGCAGCTTGGAGTGTAGAAGGTGGCCATATAGTACCCCGTGCCTCGGAAAATACGTAAAGCCGTCGGTACTGCAACTAATCTTTATCTGGTCAAGTCGGATTGCCGTTTCACTGGACTACGAGAATAAACAGAAACTGCACTAATGTATTGCGTACACACTTGTGCCTTATAATATATTCTGCGTACCTGGCTACACTAGTTGAGATTGGACGCCGTGACCAAAACTCGGCTAGGAGGTATTCATTTGTTTTTTTTGTAATCATAGCGATGCGACGTATCGCAATGTGCGATGAGGTTTACTATTACCTCATGCGTGTGTACTGTGCGTAAATATTTCTATATTATCAACCTGGGGTATGCAAACACATCCGTGTGCGTTGTGAATAAACTATTACGATTTGCTAGGACATCCGTACAAACAGTTCAGTAATGCGATTGGGAAAATAAATGTGTTTTTTTGGGATTGGTGCTATGGAAATCAAATAATTTATAAAAAGATAATTCAATATTATAAATAGAAAAATAGTACTTTCTTTGTACTGTAGTCCATTGTTTGCTAAATATAGCTTACTTTTCTACAATCGAGCATTTGAAGAGGTAATGCTCACTCAATATCACCTTCTAAAATGTTTGCAACCATAATAATGATTTCTTACGTTTTAAGTAAAACCCGCCATAGTAGTCCGTGAAACTGTGTCGCATTACGGGATCAACCTATGTATATCCAGTTCCAACAGGCCGGCATAATTATGTCGATTGTCGAGGGGTAATCATCTCTCGTCAGTCGAAATGCTATTGGACCTCACTCCACTGACCATCAGGTGCGGTCACAAAAAATAAATTTAGACATTGAAATAAAACTATATTCCGGATCTTCTCACGACTTTTTATAACATATTTCTTTCCTGACGTTTTGATTTTGCAAATCAATTATTTACCTTAACTTACAAGTTGTTTAGTTCAAACCGATAGCAAGACAAAAGTATCCCTCGTAAGATTTTATTCGACGAGCGCATAACTTCATCCCTTGTCTTAGGGGAGTAGACGGCGCCGTTCCGTCGAGACGATCTACACCTAAATAATGAATCGGGGCGGCAACCCTCCTGACAACTGAGCTTTTATTGTTATTTGTTTTCTAAGCAGTTCTTTTGTAGGGGGTTGAATTTATGAAAGGCAGTGTATTATTATTCATACGGTGTATAATGGTTAAGTAGACGGGGTGGCATGGCGCGTGGGAAGACGCACAGTTCGTACCCGAGCCGTCACAGACCGCGAGTTGGTATAGACAATGCTTCTCGGACGATAGTCCTTCAATTAATAACAATGATGCCGTTTTCAATCTGACTCATTATTACAAGGTTGTATGTTATATTTTTTTATAAATGAATTATATATATCCCTTTATTCTACATCTCCTTTCAGTGAAAATATCGTATAGATAAATAAAAGGCGAAAAATTAAATAGATTTTTTTCTATATAAATAAAAATGTACATAGAACTTTGCAATAGTAAGCCAGCTTTTAGTTTGTTGATTTATTTATCGAAGTAAGGTGGCTACTGACTAAGTTAAATTCGATTTAATACGTAAGACTAGGCAGTATGGTCGAAAGACTATGGCCTGTCCTCTAGACGAAATAAAAAAAAATCGAGGTAAATTCAACTGATCTGATCCCGAAATGCGACACATTTACATACGTGGCCCACTATGCCGAATTTTAACACCTTGTGCACGATGGCCACTATCCGGGCGGATAAAAAATATACCCTATCACCAGCAAACCAAGGAACTTCTAAACTTTTACTTTATATATAAATCTCTACATATCTGTTACGTACTCGTGAAAACCTGTAAATGGCCATTATTTGTTTAGTTTATATTGGGATTTATTAAATGTATGTTAGCTATTGGTTTCCAATAAATAAATAAATAAATTACTTGATATAAACAGAATTAGAATCAGTGAAGCAGCAAGTTCCGGTTGTTAAACAACAACAGCTGTTGATAAAGCCAAGTTCCGTAAATGGCATAAAATTTCAAGATACACTGGCGGCTGGCCAAATAGTCTAGTTCAACAACATGACATTATTATATTTGGATTGCGTTTATATTATTTATTATTAGTTTAGACAGCTGTGTTGACCAAGTCCGTTCTCAAAATAGAAGCAATCTGCTTGTAGACATCCCCGTACCAGGTGAACCATCCCTATTTTCCCTATAACGCTTCCACTCCAAGCTTCAGAATGTTCAGCGAAACCGTTGACCCTCATGTAAAGTAATCAAAATTATATATAATTGACATCCTCTCTTGAGTTCATTACATACGCTTAGATAATGGGGTTAGTTTCCTATGATTGCACATGGTTTTGTATGTTACAAAACAATAATAAAAACAAATTCTTCTGTGAAATCAGTACCATAATTGGTTGAAAAGTAAAACAGTTATCAATATTTGAAATATTTTATGATCAAGGGTGGTGTTATCACGCTATCTTTTTCTCACGCGCACACCGGTTACGGCCGGTATTACACGATGACGTCACAGTTTACCATCTATGTTATTCGACAGCTACACCTTCCACTAAATTTTAAAGCCCTGTAACTTGTTTATTATTGTATGAATTTTAATAATTATTATTTCACTACACTTTATATGATGGCTTTTTTATAAACGTATTACATAAGTAGGTATTCAACTACCTAATTAGTTACACGTACCTCGAAACGATACTATCAATTCTTAATTTTTTAAAAACATTGCGTACTTAAACCTACATCCCTTTTTAGAAATCAAACCCAGACAGACAAAAGACACTTACCGAACTAAATCGAATTGTATTAAAAGTGAACGACAAGTTTTTATGATTGCGGGTCGCGCGGGGCGCTGTGCGGACGCCGCGCGGTCGCGACTCGCGATCAATAACCGTCGCCGGTTTTATTGCTTCCATTATTCCTAGGAACGGGGACTACGTCTATTACGGTGCGGGGTGACGGGAGACTTGCCTCGGCACCACGTTTTGTTAATGCTTTGACTATTAGTTTAATACCGAGGAATACGTGTGTGGTGGCGTGTTTGCACTAAGAGTACAAACAAATTTTTTCTGTGCTTCTGAATCAAATCCAACATCATATGATAGGACCCTTTCGTATCCGTGGTGCTTAACAATTGGCTATTCCATTTGCAAACGTCCCTATACTTGAGGATATAATCCTCAGTTCATTATTTTGTCTCCCGCTTTGCTTTGAAGGGTACTAGACAATTAATATTTCCAACTCCTATCTAATAAAGACAGATTAGTGTTCCCCGAGACTCGCCGAGTTTCATAGCTCGGTGTCATAAAATGCATGCCACTGATCCTGGCTTACAGGAGCTGTAGTGGTGGTGTGAAGGTCAAGAAGATTTCATTTGAGACTTCTTGAACAACGTGTGTAGTACATCACCACACTGTACTTTGTAACTCAAAGTTCTGATATAACTATAGTTCATGCGAGTTCTGTTCGTCTCAGCATTCGCATTGAAACAATCTGAACAGCTTGTCCGAAATCCGCCAAAGTTAATACTTTATCGCCATTTAAAGCTGTTTGTATTGAGACTTCTCAAGTTGATTATCCCGAAGCGGTCGTTACGATGTTAGATTTACGCACCATAACACGGTGAGCACATCGTAAATGCGTACACTTAGACGCGGCTGTTTCAGGCCGTCCGTCAACGTTACTATTTGGTAATTAGATTTATTGAATCTAATTTTTTTTATCTCTTTTATGGCAAAGGCACGGACTTATCATCATCAGCCCTTGCAATCCACTGCTGCTCATAGACCTCTCCCTAGGTACACAGAGCTCGGTCTGCTCCTTTATGCTTTCAGTCGTTGCCGCCCCTATGCAGATGAGTAAACCCTACTCATTTGATCAACTATACATAATACAGTAGAGGGATTTCGAACGACTACTAATAAAAAAAATAGCTAATGTTTGAACTGGCCGATCGCATGATGGTAAGCATTAATCATATCTTAAACAGAGGCTGTTGCCAAGACATCGTTCTACAATCGCCAACTCCAAAAGAAAACAAAAAAATAACATTATTATATAAGAATGACAATATATCCGAGCGACAGATCATTAAATCTTCGAAACTCAACAGCGTTTTCACTCAGATACTCGGCGGTAGAACTGTTTAAAGCGACGTTACCTGCGCATACGCAATTTAGGCACATCGAGACATCTATAAATACTATGTATGTGAAATAAACAATCCCAATAACTATAACAAATCGTCTCATGTTTAAACTTACTCAATATCTCGTGATGAACGCCTTCAGTGCACACCGCCTGGAGTCATGCACAACCCTGTAACAAGAAAGGACCACGTTATATATACAATCTTAATCTGTACTATATGCACATTTCTAAACTACTATACTAGAGTCATATTATCTGTACTAATATAAAAATCTTCAGATTGTTTATTTGAACGCGTTAATCTCAGGAAATATTAAACTATTTAGTTTTTTTATTGCAACATTACTTTCGAGTGCTATAGGCTATTTTTTATTTCGGGAAAATATAAAGCGGGACTTTTATCCTCGAAGAGTTTTATCATGCGGGCAGAGCAGCAAGCAAAATCTAGTAATAGATATATTACAATTTTTTACGATCTTTGGATGTTAAGAAAACAATCGGAAACCGCTGAATAAATAAAAAAATTGGCACACAGCAAGACTAACTGCTAAAATGACTATATTTCGAAATAATACACAGTGGAACCATTAATCGCGGAAGACTATTTAAGCGGGCGAGACCACGAACACATAGTTATATAAATAATATCCAATGATTTTGTAAATTCACTTTAAAAAAACATCGTACTAATTCGCATATACAATACCAGTAAGGAAGATTCCTAAGCGTGTTCTCCCGCTATAGTTGTCGTCCCACGCACCATTTTCGTTCTTCAATGTCATATAAAGGAAAAGACAAAACGTTTTGTTGCTCGCGAAGGTACATCGGCGCGATTTTACCCGCGATGGCGTCACCCGGATGTGCAGTTCTTTTTAATGTGTACATAAACTTGTTTATTTATAATTCTATTTTTGGAATTGATTCTCAGGCCTCATCCCAAAGAGTTGTTATTTTTGTTGGACCATTATAGTTTTGTCGGAATCTACTAATGGGTTATTGGAGATCTCTTGACTTTGGCTGTTACAGCAGAGGCTGGGAGGAGAAAGGGAAGATCGAGAATGACTCCTAGGGTCCAAAAGAGGGACTTTTTTCTTTTAAAGCTCCATTTGAAACCCTCCACACGTAGGTTTTAATCAGCTCATTATAAACTATGCGTATTTAAGGTCGTAAAGCCGTTGGTCTTGCGCCTGATTTTTCTCCTGCAATGTCGAATTGCCGTCTCACCGGACTATGAGAGTTAGGGAACAGAGACGGCCAGTAAATTGCGCATACACTTGTGCACTATAATATCTCCGCGTACCTGGCTGATCTCGGTTGATATTGGCCGCCGTGACCGAAATTCGTCTAGATGTGATTCAGAGATGCACAATCTATACACAACAAATTGCGCAGGATAGTAATGAGAGTATGAAATTACATCTTCGGCGCGACGTCATGACACGTCGCAACGAATTAACGTCGCTGATAACAGTCGCGATTGCTTCGCGGTCGCCAGTTGTTCCTAACAAGGTCAACACATCAGCGTGTATTTTATAAATTGATCAAATATTATTACGCTTTAAACCTTTCAAATCGCCATGTCGCCAAAATGTGTTACTGTCATCAAAAATGGCGCCGACAGTTTCTTAGCAACTAACATTTTTGTTTATTGCGGCTTGAAGTTTATAAGCATCAAGCGAACGCATGTGAACCGATCGATCTAAATAATCTGTGAGAAATGATCTTTAAATCTCAAAATATTCATCAATTTACTATTGTCAACAACAGACATAACTTACGAATGCATTAAAATTAAAGTTCCTGCCGACATGTTATAAAAAACAACTATTTATGTCAAGAATTTCTTGGATAAGAAACCGAACCCAATTCCAACATTTTTATCATATCAACGTGTTTACACATTCATTCATCGTTTGTTTTATGGGAATATATCTCCGCAAGTCTAGACGGAGTATTCACAAATTTTTGGAATTGAGCCAAAACTTAACCCGAATGTTTGACTTATAAAGATATTTTATAGCCCTTTACTGTCCGACCTGAGGCCGTAGCCACCATGCCTCTCTACAATAGTTGATGCTAAAAGAAACCAGAAAACATGCATGGGAATGCACACCAATCGACAGTTCTATCGCTGTCCAACATAACGTTAGCGTTAACGATTGTAGGAAGGTATCTTATGGCAGCGCCTGGTCAAATATTGTTATTTAAAAATGTCATATACTGGCCAGGGCCACTTTATGTCGAAGTCTCTGTCTAGAAGCGACATGACCAAAAACATGTCACAAAGACAGATTTCTAATACAGTGATAATTGACAAGTAAGATAAACCTAGAACCCCATTGTCCAGCTGTTCTTATTTCCCTTCCATAAATCAAGACTTGCATGATCATCACTAGACAACAACATGATATCCTCCCCGAAAGATCACCAAACCGTAGTGATAGAATCAACCAGCGACTTCTGCGACTTTAACCACACGCATTTCGTATTTATCCCCGAAGGGTATGCAGAGGCGCAACCTGAGCATCCACTTTTGGCCAAATGTGTTCCGTCCCATGATGATCATGTGATCATGAGTGATCATCGGCGAGCCTATCGCCATATCGGGCAACTCTGCGACCTTATTCCCTTCAAAACACCGCTCCCAAGTATCCAATGGCGGAATTGGCTCATCAGTGGCAAAAGACCCCAAGGCCGGCCGACAATGGTTCACGCTCTGGTGGTGGGCGCGGCGAGGTGGTGACGTCACGACCGCGAACCATCACCGCGCCATGTGGAGCGGAACGATTGTCGCCCACACCACCGTGAGCGAGGAGGGGAGACGCATTGTCAAGCGACTTTTGTTGCACTTTTCTGTTGGCGCGTGTCTTATTCGGTATTTAACGGTTGTTTCTGTGGCTTTTTAAACATTGCTTTATAACTGACAACGGCTGAGATTTTTTTAGCAAATATTGGCTGATGTCTCTTCCGATGGTAAATCGTCACTTTCCAGAGACAGAGACAATTCTTTTGCGCTCCGTTCAAACCGAATGCACGCCCATGCAGAGGAGGACATTTGCTTGTGTATACCTTGTGGTTTTTAATAGACATTGTGGTCTATGAGGGCTTGCGAACAATTCCTAGTTTTCTCCCCTCTGCCCATCCTAAGAGAGTTCCTTTTCCTTCCCCCACACTTCCCTTCAACAGATATTCTCTCCGAACTCTCCTCCAGACCCCTGCAGTCGCTAAACCTTGAGATTCCAGTATCCCATTCGCAGGAACCCTCCGGTGTTGACTGCGGGGTACGATACAAAAAAAAAATCTGAGACTGTTTTAATTTCCAATAACAATCAAGCTTCTCATCGACTATTGAGTGGGAGTGCTATTTGGAAATTTCGCTACCTTCTGTATTCTTCAAAGGATCCTTTCCAGCAAATAACTGTTAACTAGTCCATGGTGCAATTTATTTTAAAACTACTATTTGTACGAATAGTAAACGCACGTAAACATACTAAAAACAAATTTGTCGTCAACACAGTCGTCCTTTTTGTAGATGACATAACGCTATCGTCAGAGGTCAGCGGAGGTCTTCGTAAATCACTCCATTGTACTGCGCACCCGCGGTATCAATGGAAATTACTATGATAACCTTCAGAGGGCACAAGATGTTAAATACCGAAAAACTCACAGTTGAAATGTCTGAGTAAATAAAAATAGTCATATTTATCTTCAAATAGATGATTGTAATGCAATGTATGAAGACGTATCTGAAATATTTAGGTGGCTCGTGACTGGATCGGGAATCAGGAGGTCTTCAATTTATATGAATCTTATGTTTATTTTTTGTAATACACCTTAGCCGGGACCGAGTATCCCTTCTAGCTCGCATCAGGTAATCGGTCCAAATTAATAATTGGCATGTAAGTTAGATTTAGAAGTTGAACCTACATTGTACTCTCCCAATTTTCCCAAATCTCTCTCACTCTCTCTACTTCATAAGTCCCAAAGTGTCTTTTTTAATTTGTAAGATTGGATAACTCACAGCAGATTCGAAATATTTCACCGCAAACTACATGTCCGAAATTACCGGTCCATATAAAACGTCTCACGGTTGCGCGGCGCGACCGGTCGGCGCACAACACTCTTCCTGAACGAATTCTTCTAAATTTACAAAACACAGACGCGCCCACGTCCGCGCCGGTGCGGCCTTGTCTATTTTAACGCCACGCCGCGATTGTTACTATATCGGTTATGCGTTTAACTGCGGGCCAGTTAACGGAGTGCGGCGGTTTGCTCGCAGGCGGTTCGCTTTGTTCAGAAAGTGTTGATTGCTTGAGCGGTTTGTGTTTGCTGATGTTTTACATGACGAGGTGAAAGCCTTGTTGGGAGTGGAATGGACTGACGAGACGAATGTCTGATGGTTCAAACCCCAGGGGCACGCACCTCTGACTTCTAAAGTTATGTGTATATTTTATGTGAATTATCGCTTGCTTTAAAGGTGAAGGAAAACATTTTTAAAAAAAGCTGTATACCTGAAAGGTTCTCTATATGAATTTTAAGAATATGTGAAGTCTGCCCGCACTTGATCAGCGGGGTGGATTAAGGTTTAATCCTTCTCAGTAGTAGAAAAGGCCCGTGCCCAGCACTGGGATAGTATACAATACAGGGCTGATATTATACCTATATGTATACATGCCCAGGACTGCAAATGAGCCTCATATATTCTTTTAACATTCGAAAAATCCATAACGGTCAAGCACGCGGAACAGCCAGCAAAACGTATATCAAAATCTGCCGCTCAATCTGCAAGTTTATCAACCAATTACCTAAACGAATTTCCACGACAGATCACAAGTGGTGACCAATTAAGCGGATCGTGGCCGGCGGAACAATGGCGACTTTCACCGGCGACCGCGACCTGCGAGCAGCGAGCAGCGAGCAGCGACAGATACGATCGTAGCGACCGGTTGCCGAGTCGCGCTCCATTGTCTTGTCCAGCGTTTGAATGCTTACCTTTTTGTTTGTTTAATTGGGCCGAAATAAACAGCGTTAATATTAGAAAAATGTATAAGGGACCTTATTGCACGTATAAATAATGGAAAGTTGATGAAAAAGATGGTTTATAAGACGAATGTGGATAGAAGAGCCGGTAGGAGTCGACCGCACCGAACCTTCGAATGTCAGATATCTGACATTCTCAGTAAAGGCCAGGTCAAAAGTACCCGGAACCGGCTGGAATGCATGAAAAGATTAATGAAGGTGGAGGAAGCGCGAGAAGTATGCCAGAATCGTGCAAAGTGGCAATCCATAGTCTGCCTACCCCTATGGGATAGAGGTGTGATAATATGTATATATGTATGTATGACGAAATTAGAACTCTAACAACCTGAATGATCATAATCGCTGTCGTTTTCGTAAGTAAACCCATCAAAATAAGTTAATCTAAGTATATCAAACATACTTTATTATGATTGGTCCATTTTCAAGGACGATCTAGATTGAAAGCGGACAACATGACATCATGGTGGGATGAGCAGGTCGCATTATGTTGAGCGATGATAGTCATAGGATGACAATGGCGAAGCGGCCATACAACCAGATTCCTACCGGCATCCTTTTAAGTTTATTTACGATTGTGCTAGTATTATTTCTGTTAAATTAGCTGTTAACTAGAGAATTTTTTTTTCTCGGGTTTCGTTTTGTACAGCTTCACCCTTCGCCACTGTAGGACCCTATAATGGAGAGAAGAAAAATACAAAATGAAGTAAAATATTACATTGAATTGAAATGCGTTATATTTTCTGAGATATTGATAACATATCTCAATTAAAAGAAATGTCTTCACTGCTGACAACAGATTTTGACAAAATACGCACGAGGCCAGCGTGGTGGACTAAGGCCTATTCCTCTCATCAGTAGAGGAAGCCCGTGCCCAACAGTGGGACAGTATATAATACAAGGCTGATATTTTTCTACACTAGTACTATCCGCTAGCTAAAATACAATTTTCTACTAACATCAATAAAAACTATACCGATATATTATACTCTATGCAAACTATAAACGATTACCAAAACATAGATATCTTAAAACAGCCCCGATTATAATTTCAACAGAGTTTTCGTTCGTATCCTAAAATATTGTATTTATAGATAAGTCCATTTTAGCTAGCTATCGTCTCCAACAGCTAATATCGGTAATACAAGCTATCCTCTACAACAAAACACAACGCTAAAGAAATGTGTTCTCCGAAACCCTGCTTCTATCTGCCGATGATTTGTAGAATCGAAGTGGCACTCGTGCTTATCGCGCTGCACCGCGATACCGACGCGGCCGCGATAAGATACCGCTGAGACGCGTCGGATACGCGCCAGTAGGGACGGGGTTGGAATATACGAGAGTTTAAATATATCCGCCGATTCATTTATAAGGGTAAACGATGCTTCGTCGGTTAATAAATATAGGTCAAATCAGTAAGTGAAAATTGGGTTCTTGCGATCGATTTATAGGGCATGTAATAAACTAAATTTTTTTGGTATATCTCGCCATAGTGGCCCACGTAAGTGTCGCGTTACGGAACCAGCCCGTTTATATCCAGTTCCAACAAGCCGGCATAATTGTGGCCTCTGCCGAGGGGTAATCATTTCTTGTCGTTTATTGGACCCCACTCCACTTACCATCAGATGTAGTGGAGTCACTTTCCCATGCACGTATACAAACAAAACATTAGAATTCGTGGCCAATGTACTGGTTATCAGGTTAACACAACAACATCTAACCTCTGCAAGTAGTTTATAATTGCACCTTTACCCAATTACTATGAATGTATAGCTTACACATAAACAAACTTCATCACAACAAATACGAACTTGTCTTTACGGTCCACTCGCGCCGGCAAAAAAAATGCGGCAATCATATATTTTTTCCGGATGCGGATACGCACCGGTGCGGACATGCGTTACGTCACTAGCGTGCGAGCAATCTTATCAAGCCCGAGTTATCGGGCGGTAAACGTTCGTCGAAACACATTCTTCCACTGATTTTATTATTGTCTTCGGTATTTCGATACGATTGATTCGGTTTCGTCATGTTTGTAATATGAATCAACGGAGTGACGCCACGAGCTACACAACCGCCTATAAATCGTAAACAATTAGAACATTACGGCAGAACAGTTCCCGGGCCTATTATTACAATGTTTTATATTATATTTGATGTAGATCGCTATGTCCTTTTCAGAGAAAATTTTCCATTAACCTCGAAAGATAAATAAAAGGGTTACCATTAATTATTGTCGCATGAACGCAATTTTTTTCCAATGACCGCTTTATTTAATCTTAAAACTATTTTAACAAAATCTGTAGCTAAGAATGTAAACTATTTGAATATAAAACGTATATGATTCGATTGATGCAAAATAAAATTTTGTTACAAAGCCATTTTCCAAGTACGTGTTATCGATACATATTATAAAACAAAGTCCTCTTTTCTGTCTGATGTTATCGATTTTCTTAAAATCTACTGACCAGATTTTTATAAAATTTGGTATGGATATAGTTTAAGATCCTGGGAAGGTTATAGGCTACCTTCTATCCCGGGAAAATATATAGCGGGACTTTTATCCCGAAAAATCGCAAGCGATCCGAGTCGCGAGCAAAAGCTAGTACTTACGAATATAATAAATACGATTCGATACACATCTCCTTTGCCACATA
>NW_023595349.1:0-4551 GCF_014839805.1 Manduca sexta | reverse complement strand
AAATTTGGATAATATAATATGGGTTGCAGATCGAGAATTATAATATTCATGCGATGATTAGATAACCAGGAACAAGACTTATTTAATGAAAGATTTTATTTATGCATATATAAAATGCATTTTGACGTTAAGTTAAAATGGATCAATCTGTATCTATATAAATATTATAAAGCTTAAAGAGTTTGTTTAAACGCGCTATTCTTAGGAACTTCAAACCGATTTTTTAATCACTAAAAGAAATTACATTACCCCTGAGTGCTATAGGCTATTTTTATCCCGAAAAATATTTTTCATTAAGACGGAGCCGTAAGCAGAAGTTTTAAATAAAATATGGACGATATCTGCTGTATTCTATCTACAACTTTTTTTACAAAATCTGCGTGACGGGTAACACGTTAAGAGGATTAACGTGAACAAATGATAATTTAGGACATTTTATTTTTTAATGTAAAATGTGTAAATTTACAGACGAATTTATTGTAAGAAACTAAATATTTATATTGTAACCTTCAAAATCGTAACCATTAGCGTCAGGAACAAAATCATACAAATAATTTAATAATAAATACATTTATTAAAACGTTTATTAATCTTCTGCCAGATCTTTCAATAAAACGGTCACAATGATATTCATTTTAATTACGAGCATTAGGTATTCTACATGCACACATCTCGCCTTTATTCCTGGAAGTAGGAGGTAGACAGTGGTGCAACCAAAGCACCCACTTTACACCAAGTGTATTCCATCCCATGATGTGATAGGAGGTGAACCTATTGCCATATCGGATACAAATACCGGAATTTGAACCCGGGGCCTCAAAGCGGTGCCGTACTTACCGCGGATATTGCAACTAAGCCACTGAGACAAACCAGGGTATTCCAGCATACGCTACGATATACGAATGAGGTATAACAACTATTTCTAAAGAACATTTTCAAAATACGATACTAAAAAAAATGTATTTTCCTCTCGCAGAGTACTAAATAAGTTTGTTACTATGAAGTATCGGTTGCCCAATATTATTATTATCATCAATAATTTATTCAAAACGGTAAATTGAAGGTCTGTTTTTGCTTGTTAATTACGCTTCCAAACCATAATTACGTAAACATTTGTTGTACAATACGATATTACAGTCTAACTCCATAATTGATCATATTCTGTCCACAAAATGGTATTTAGAACAAAATTTTGTAACAAGAAGTAAATAAATTTCAAACTAATATAAGCTTTACCAACATATTTTGTTAACTATATTGAGCTAGCAAAACATGTACTTTTGACGTCTCGACATTCAATTAATAAAAATTCACGTCGAATTGATAACCTCCTCCTTTTTTTGAAGTCGGTTAAAAAAAGAAGAAATGTTGGATTATTAAGAGTCCATTCACATGTAGGTACCACATCCATACCACATCTCAGGGACAAATGATGTGTGCTATGTGGTCGATATCGCCCACATGGTTGAATTCGGCGGCAAAATGTGATTCGAGAGAATGGAACTGTTAATTTTCATACAAATTATATTGTTATCGTAGATATCAACCACATGCTGGACCACTTTTATCGTTGCGACGTGGTATGGTGTGGCTGTGGTGAATGGACCAAACCGTCAGATATATTTCTGTTCACCCGTTTACGGGTTCAGGGTGACTCATATGATAGTTCTCTTGCCTTTTTAACCTCGCCGTATTATAAAAAAAGAAAACATCAATATACTATATATTTGACATTATTCCAAGAATTAATTACTCTATGATCATACATCTCTGAACTTTATTATCATATTAAAAGCAGCAAATGTCATTTTAATAAAGAATGTAGCCCAGTTTTTTTCAATAATTAAATTTGTGTTATATCAGGATGTTCAAATTGAAACAGCATTGAAATGAACAATGATTTCGCATTTTTCAATAGATGAGCTAAACTTTATAAATATAAACTCGATGATGAAAAACACGGTTAAACGCATTACTTATCAGGCTAATATTAGCCATTGCAAATATATCTTATATGTTATTTATTTATCACTTAAAGTTGAAATTTAACCGAAAGTGATGTTTTAAACTGCTACTGTATATAAAAAGTATTCTTTAGATAACTTTTACAAACCTGCCTCTAAGATTATATTTAAAACCACAAATGTATTCCCAAAAGGTTAAACGGTTCACCTTTCATTCATCTTTAGTAGTTTCAACTTTTAATTGCTTCTGCAAACACATCGTGACATTCTCTCGAGTAAACGTCTTGGCGTTAATAACTTTATTTAGTTTACTTTAAAATTTATGGAAATATGTAAATTATTACCTGCGGAATGCTTAGTACCACACTCAACACCCAAGCAATGACGACGAGCCTTCCACTCCTAGTTGCCGTAGCCATACTTTTCATAGGATATTTTACAGCAAGCCATCTGTCCACTCCTATCAGAACTAGTATAAATGTGCTTTGGTACAGCGCAAACATTTGCAGAAATTTAAATATTTTGCATGCTATATTTCCCGCATACCACTGCACTGTGAACGACCATGCCGCTTCTCCGGCTATACAAAATATTGTCACCAACAAATCTGCTATACTCAGTTGGAATATCAAGCTGTATATTGCAGTCCAAGATGGCCTCGCTCTCCCTCGCCCCCTCTTGCCCCTTTGTATGCTGATAATCGTGGCCAAATTACCGAAGAAGGATAAAATGGCCATCGCTGAGAGTACACTGGCTCTGATTACAGTACTTTTAGTGAGAATAGGAGCGTGTTCCAAACATGAAACAAGAGATCCATTATACATGTACATTTTGGATATGTCAATATTGGAGTCGTTGATGAGATGCTCGTCTATACATTTCTCTATTGGCCATACGACTTGGTGATTAGTGTATATGCTCCCGTCGACAGAAAAGTCTTGGTGCAACGTGAGATCGCTTGTGAAGAGTAGGTCACTATATAATGTGGTATTGTTGCCTCCGTTGGCCATGTTTCGTCATGCGTGGATCACAGTCAGCAGGATAGCAGAGGAGTAATCTGGAATGAAAATAAAATTCCATTATTTTTTATTCTATATTGTATTGTTAAATGGACTCGTTAAATAAACTTAAGCGCGAAGCTAAATCAAAGTAGAAAAAATACAACGAATGAACAGGTCAATATAATTTCACAAAGTAAACACGGTTAATAGCGACCTATCATTTTGGGTCCCAAGCACGCTGTAATTGAATTTAGTTTATTTCGACACTCCATGACCTCTGCCCTTTGCAAAGACTTATATTTATAAAGATACATAATGTTAACATTATAAGACACAAATTTATTTGCGTCTTTTTTATTGACGTTTTGGCCGTTTATAATTAATACGCTGACCATCAGATGGCACAATAATATCCTACTGTGATTAATAATAAGAGTAACATCGGTAACATACATTCTTTGTATGTACATAAAAAAAACATGTACATATACAGCGTGTACTATTGTTTTAGTTACTCTGCAAATAAGGAAGCAACTTACAGAAATTGTCCAGCATTTAGAAAGCATCTTTTATTGTTCGGTAGCATAGTGCGAAAGTAGAATCTTTTTCTTTTATTTCACTATGTACAGTCGTCATAAAGGCTTCTTCCGGCCAGATGCGCATTCTGGATTCAAGCAGTGTACATCCAGTAAGGCAGGTTGGCATAATTACAGGTACCATAAAGGAATATTCATTTTAATATTTCGCCGCAGAGATGCCATTTTAAATATACGCACTTATAAAAATATCTGTGGTATTTTATTATTCTTTTGTTTTGTCCCGCAGAAAAAATATATGTTATGGATGCTATTCTTAAATCTGGGGAGCGGAAGAATGGCGATGGCTAATAAAAACGCTAACGTGGCTGTCCCAAACAAACATGTCGATGCACTGCGATCGACGAAGCAAAAACTATTGGGAAAATTTAGAGCGAAATCGAACTTGAAGCTCAAGACAGTTCGAAATGTAGTCACTGAAGACTTCTGCTCCATCTAGGAGACATGGGACCTAAATGATAAAAATATTGAAAGATATTAATATATGTAATAGATATTTATTCATTAAATTAACCTTTGCAGGCACACATGCACGTCATTTGTACATAGTTATACTAATAATTAACAAAATCCCTGCAATATAAGTTGAATGTCTACATGTGGTACATAGTATCCTAAAATATTATATATTTTGGTTTGGTAGAACTATCTAGTGATGGATTACTAGATTCGGCGACACCTTCTGTGGTTTTTTAAAATGATTTGTCTGGGTTTTATCCCAAAGGGTTGAGATCAGCAGATGACTGTGAAGACAAAAAAACAGAATTGGAAGTAATATTTTCGTCTAACCGCACATTGACCCCGTCCTCAATTTTACCTCTTTGCTGCGGTTAAATTATGATAAAAACAAGCATTACATTTTTTGTCTTCAGCTTAATATTTTAGAATAATGGGCCTCTTAGTAATGGATGTCTGTTGTGCAAGCCACTATTCATTCAGTCGCGGGTAATGGCTTTAAAACTCAAACAATATTGCCCTGGAAATTAAAAA
>NW_023595348.1:0-12000 GCF_014839805.1 Manduca sexta | reverse complement strand
AATTATGTGACAGGGTAAAAAAATATTAAGATATTTTTATTTATACTCTGATAGCATAAAATTCCGTACCGTGAAAAAAAACCTTGATGTACGAAGCAAAAACACGACTCAATCTACTAGTACGACTCAATTAAATACAAATTCGAGTGCCATCATTAACACTCTCATTAAATGAAACATATTTTCGAGAATCCCGGTGAGTTTTTGCTACATTCCCGCGTCCCGGAGCGCGGCGACACAAGCTTCTCGATTACTATAAACACCACTGAAGAATACTTTTTGTGTGACAGCAAGATGAGTAGCGACTGGCAACTATACAACCCCGCAAACCGTCCTTATTACTTCACTGTAAGGTACATTATCGCGTGCTTTTGAGCTGAGTGTTGGGTGACAAAGCCGGGCTGTTTTCGCCTGCTAAGTGGCGACGCGTTATAATAACAACTAACAAGTATATTTAATGTTTTTGTCCGCCACTTTCATAGCAATTAACTGACGGCTCACGTTGCACTATATTTTGGGGTAATATTCATTTGCCGTGGGAGTACGTTCATTCTTAGTAGCGGCCACGTAACCGACTAGTTATGAATGCGAGCCAGTTGTAAAACACTGTATTATGGCATACATATGTTCACACTTTAGCTGTGAAGGGGTAGGTAGACGTATCTATTGTTATGGTTCGCCGATCGTTATTTCGTGCTATATCCGTCGCATGAACTAATATCGCCATTTCAAGTGTAAGTTGTCTTATGTGATAATTAAAACTACGTGATTCATTGGATTAGTACGCTGCTACTATAATAATGGAATGATGTATTATTTCAATTAACGTGTAATTATTTAAAGAGCATATACAAGTTAGGATATATTGTATGAGAAGGTGATCATTTTCGAAAGGGAACACTCCACATATAGGTACTAATACACGCAAATGCGGACTTCAAATGTTTCTAATAATAATTATATTTTACATTAAGGGAAACCGACAGGAATCAAATTATATGAATCCTTCACCATTGGTATTAGACATTGGAAAATCATGACTTCTAGATACATTTATAGTATTCGGTAAGCATAAGGCTTCAACAACATACGTCTAGTCAACATATAGTTTTCTTATAAATTGACCTAAATGACCTTCTGGTACATTTGTCCCCTCTATAACATCATGCGGAATCAATTCATCACTGATTGCATCACGAGTAATACTTTCGACCCTTGTTTGTGAAAGCGAAACAAGTCGTTGCGTTAATTTACTTGTCGGTGGCGAGTGTTGTGTCAACATGAGAACTGAATCCATCATCCCATCACTTTGGTGTCCAGTTACAACTACAACACCAATTGGTTTGATTCAGGTCTTTGTACCGATTTATTATGCCTCTCATTTCTACCAAGTTTCAATATATAAGTCGGTCTGAAGAATGTTCATAATAATTTGGCTTACGGCTGGCCCACATCATGTGAAGCTTTGGCAAATGTGTGTTGATAGAAGTTATTATAGCTAATGAATTGCTGTAGTAGAAAAATCTGTACCCTACATCCTAGATTAGAATCTATAAAGTATTTCCGCAGTGTCATTGTTTTAAGGTGTATGATGATAAAGTGCACAAAAACTATTGCCTACCTTAGATATTTTCTCAATTTGCTTTCTACGTCGGTTGAAGTTTTTGTTCTGCGGCAGTAGAGGGTGAGAATCCCAGGATATTTTCCTACTTCATTAAACTAACTATACCTAGATTTCAGAATATACTGTACGTTTAGACTGTAGAGGACTTCCAATTCATGGTGTAATAACAACTGCAGTAATATACTTTATTAACTGTACCAGAAAATCTTTAGTAATCGAGCAATAAATCCCCGGTGAGACCGGTAACTCGCGGCTAATGGGCCGGCAAACAGGTGAATTACACGATAGTGTGTGCCCGATCGATGGCTGATGAAGTGTGTCGACCGGCGAGGTGGCCGGAGTGTGGCGGGGGGGTGTTAGTAATTAACCAACAAAGCGCAGCCTCCGGGACGTCTTCGGGACGGCGCGCCGCCTAATGAGCTGGCACTTACTGGACAGGGCTGCCTGTATGTTTTCACATATTATGATGTAGTCAAATGTGACTTAAGTCCACATTTATTTATATAAGACATAACATAAACTTACTGCTGTATTATAATCGTATGTAAATATCAGCCAGATCGGTATACAGTTACCAATAAAACAGACTAACACATTTAAACCAACTAGATGTAGAGTCACTCAACCACTATTAGATGTAGAGTCACTTTTCCGTATTAAGGTAAAACTGACGGTACTTAGAGACATGTTATGTATAATCTAGCAGCTCAGACCACTTATTTATTTAAGAATATATTAATTCAATGAAAAGAATTTGACCCCGTAATGATATACATTGTTTAGATTAGTCAATATTAACTCTACCATCAGTTCGGAAAGCATTTCTCACCAGAGAAGAACGGGTAAGAAACTCTAGTGTTGCTCTTTTCAAAATCAGTTAGTATAAACTACAATATATGATACGGATACGCAAAAATACAGTTTTTTGTTTTTGTTTAGAGTAGTTCAATAAAGAGTACATTTAATAGCCTTCATAAAGATGAATAATATAAGCTCGTGCCATTCATTTCCGGAGTTATGCCGAATCACAAGTATTGTGCCTATTCGATGAGTTTATATATGTTCCATGATGTGATAGAAGGCGAGCCTACCGTTCTACCTCATACATTTAAAATAATGATAGTAGCTTTAATCCGTACTATTTCTGTGCCCGAGAGCTAGCAGCCCTGCGAAGCGGCCGGCGCTGAGGACAGTAGCTATTATAATTGCTAATGGGCTCTCACTTCACTTTGATATTTTGGACACCGGCCCAACAACACTCCGCACACTTTTCGCCCTTATCGCCTTAGCAATAGGAATCATTTTATCCGGCCAAAGCAGACGTTGTTCAAATCATTTTGCGATCAGTGGCCTTAGATGGGAGTTGGGAAATTAAGTTTATAGCCAGTCTTTATTTGAAAAGAAATGTTGCGTTTGCGTTTTATTTATTTTTATTGCTGTTTATTTGTTTATGCGTAATTACTTTATGTAGTATATTCGAATATTTTGTACATTCTACTAGAGATTGATACTAAGGATCGCAATTTAATAAATCTTTAGTTGAGATGTGTCATTTGTTTTCGAAAATAATTTTAAATTTAAATGTCAACAAACTCGGAAAAGGTCCCAAATAGAATAAACCTCTTCCTGAAGATTGTTAACTTGGAGTTGGTTTTGTAATAAAGGTTCATTATAACTAGAGAACTAACTTTGGTGGCTATTCTATATTTTTATATGTCCGTTGATCGTAAAACAAAGGAGCCAATAGAGTAGGTTGGTGTCCGCTGCAGTCCCCGAGAGCTCTCCCTCCTCCCCACAAACAACTTGCCAATACTGATCAATGCCTATTACCGCCTCGTTGGTCTGGTGAACGAGTTGAGCTGTTGCGAGATTCTGGATTTGATTTCTAGGCAACTAAAATTTCTGCATGATTCCTTTTTCAAATACTTTTGATTTACGTTAAAATAAAAATTATCCCGATATTGATATCCCTAGCCTCCTATCACGTTTTGGGTGGGAAGTAAGTACGTTATCGATCGCATTATATGTTTGAATTAATATACGAATTACACTTTGAGCCGACTAAGATAACTAACTCTGTATAGTACTTCCATTATATATACTTTTTATCTTATTCGTGGTATTCCAAAGGTCTATTACTATCTAAAATATTCTAAAAATACTCTAAAGTCTAAATAAAAACTTTTCTTCATACGTTTGTCACAAAACCAACTAAATTTGTTTTATTAAAAATTGGGTCTATGGTATCTTATAATCCAAGTGTATCTGTTAATATATCTTTAACTGTGATATAATGTGAATCTCAAAATTAGAGTAGAGCACTATTATGGTTTGATATTCCAATTTAATGTTTTTATATCGTGCTGTACTGTATATTGGCTTTTGAGAAAAGTTGACGTTTGAACGGAGCAGAGCGCATCGACTAGCTTTCTGCACTTCTAACTTTTATAAAGTGAAAGTATTTTTGTTTGTTTGCTTTGTTTAACCCTAACCCAAATAAATAAGACCCGAGACACCAAACGTCAAACAAATGTAGTTCAATTATAATCAGTGTTTTTGTCGCATTCAAATTACCGTGACATAACGATTACAACTCGCAACCGCGAGAGGACAACAGCATGATCCCCTTTATGTTTTGTTACATTTACAACCGGTACGTTGCATAACTATCTATCAAGAGCCTAAATATGCATAGACTCTCTCTACTTTACATTTTAACGTTATTTCATATTGCAATTTACATAGGGGCCTTCTTAGCTGATTCGTTGCAGCAATAAGCAAGTGAACAAGTGTGTCAATAATGGTAAGTGATTACAGTTGTCAGAACACGTGTTCTAGGGACGTAGATAACCGGCAGCTGAAGTTAAGATTGTAGTAGTTTTATAATATGACAGTTAGTCCATTGAAATGTTACATTTTTTAGGCCTTACCTTGCGTTTTTTAGAGGACGCAATTTTATTTTTTAGAAGTGTAGGGGGTCAGTGTAAAGCTAAAACCAAGTTTGTGGGGTCGCCACCCTTGTCCCACGGCCGCCATCTTGGGTTGAAATGGTTTTACGATGTATCTCTTAAACTATTTATCTGCCAAAAAAATTATATACATTTTTTGTTGCAAATTAAATTCTCTGCAACTTTGGTCTAGTAACTTTTGTCGTAGAACTATAAATAAAAAGTTATAAGCGAAAATGTTAAGAAATTCAATGTTAACCAATGTCCATTGCAACGTCATCAGAACGTGTGTTTATAAGGTTCATAATACGTACAACACAAACCCGCGGTTGTCGGCTTGTACGCGAATTACTTGGATCCTGAATCGCTTTGGGACAGATGAAGCAATTGCTTAACATTTTTGCTTATAACTTTTTTATTTATAGTTCTACGACAAATAGTTACTTGACCAAAGTTGTAGAGAATTTAATTTGCAACAAAAATGTATATAATTTTTTTTGTCAGATAAATAGTTTAAGAGATACATCGTAAAACCATTTCAACCCAAGATGGCGGCCGTGGGACAAGGGTGGCGACCCCACAAACTTGGTTTTAGCTTTACACTGACCCCCCCTACACTTCTAAAAAATAAAATTGCGTCCTCTAAAAAACGCAACCCCAAATGTAACTTTTCAATGGACTAAGTTTGGAATTACGTAATCGATTCGTGTAAACAAATAAAAGCCTGTTTGCTGTAGGTATCAATGAATCGAGTAATCGATGCAAATTTTAACATGTGTGGTTGTATACTAAAATAAACATTCTTAAGACTTAGTAAATTAATATTATGCAAGGAAATTCAGTTTCTTTTAAGGCGAGTGCCGTTGCTGGTGGTAGGATATATTTTATATCCGTTCAGATAGCGTCCACCGTACACAAGGTGTTAGCCGCCATAGTGGGTCACGTCAGTGTGGCGCGTTTCGGGACTAGCCTGTGTATATCCGGTTCCAAAAGACCGGCATAATTGTGTCGTTTGTCGAGGGGTAATCATCTCTCGTCAGTCAATATTCTATTAGACCCTACTCCACTTACCATCAGATGCAGTGGGGTCACGTTCTCATGCCCGAATAAAAATAAAAAAGAGTGCTGACAGAATCTTGTCTCTCATTGAGACATAATATATGTGAACAATTCAACTATCATCTATTTACTACTTACCGTTGGGTCCGGTGTTGGCTATATCGACTTGCCAAAATAAAAAAGAAAGCCGCCCTAAAAGACTAATGTAAAATCAAGTCCATTTGTTAATACCAACATGATTGTTAACACATAATTAAAAGTCGGTGAAATTTCCATAAAGTAACCATCTGAAGGTCGGACAGCTAATTACTTCACATAATTCTTAAACTCCACATAACTTGGAGAAATTCTACAAACCTTGATAGTTGATACTAGCACATTCGGTCACGCAACAAACAATGTGCAATTCGATAGAAACTGTTATTCATTTAAACGATTTGTTACAACTTACAATATTTGAATTTTGACTTGCAGTCAATGAACACTCAAGATTTAGATTAAGCCGACTTTACTGTAAACTGTAAAGTAACAGAAATATATTTAATCAACAATATTCTTTGTATTAAGTTTAAGAGATGGTACGTGTTTCTTAAGACAGATAAAGTTTAACACCTTTTTATTTATTTCTGGCGTCGAGCAGCAGTTCGTGCACCCAGCAGTGTTTCTGTTTAAGTTTATATCAGACTATTATTCTGTCGAGAGTGCACAATGACAAAGAAGATTAAGTACTATATAAAACAAAAAATTGCCACGTCTTCATGTGAACTCCACTGATACCTCTGTTCTATGGTCAACTCCGTCATTTGAATTATTATATGACATAATCAACTTCATTTGGATGGGAGGTATATGACATCGGAATGGTCATAGGTCAATTTCGAATTGTTAAATAAATTACGTTGTTAATGCTTCGAAATTCATGCCAATGACATGATTTTCGACGTTCTACGCTCTTCATCAGTAATTTTCTACAACACATACAAATTAATGTTTATTCAATCTCCACGTATCTAGGTAGAGATTATACTATATCATTTTATTTTATCCGAAAATCAAAGAACCTAAAGCTACTTTAATATTAATACAGATTCGCTTCAGAATATACTTTAAACCGTCCCGAGCTTGATTAACTTACAAAAATATTGAAGTGAATTATTTCTTCTCTTCCCAAAATCATATCAGACTACCAAGGGGCGTGTTAGAATGGCGAAAACCGGCAAATTGCCCAACTAATGTTACCACGTAATGACGTTTCACAGCCCTAAGCCCCGGCCGTGCGTGAATTTCAACGAATTACCATATTGCCGTAACATCTCAATTGCACAAATTGACATGCTGTTGTTTTGGCGCCTAGAACATTCTATTATTTACCAAGACTTTCATTATAGAAATGGCAAACGAGTTGCCGGGTTACCTTTTCATTCGTGCTGAAATAACTTAGTCCACTGGCTTTAATTTTTATGCTCAAGGATGGGGACTGTTGAGGTCACCGGCCTATTAACTAAAATGCGGTTTGATCCTCTACGATCATGTGAAATAGTGGAATCACGGGTTCCTTGATTGCTTCCGCAACCATTTATTCCTCGTACCCCGTAAGTCGTCGTAATGCCCTTTCCTTTTATTTATATATATTAAACTACATCCTTCAAGCAGATGACCATTGATATTTTTGCTAACGCAATGACCTTAAATAGGTGGAGTGTGCGTATTGTGTATTGTAAATTCTCTTCTTCCGTAAAATGACCCTTTGGCCTTAAAAAAGGTCACGCTGTCATCAAATACCAACAATTAAAACTCATAACTTTTGTAATAGTTTTTGTGCAATAACAGTAATTATATCAAAAAGTGGTTGCATAATATATTAATTAGAGAGTTGAAAGGTCGTCGGTAGTATGGCGGCAATAATACTGAGAACTTCCTAAACTCCGGCGCCGCGTGAAAGTTCGCGGCTGTGTTATACGCAGTTTATAACCATGACAAAAGAATATAGATTGATAATTTGACCATCAATTGGAAAACATACCACACTTTCATGTTGTGCAATGTTTAGAAGTTCCCTGGAATCTTTGTTTATTTGTTTATAATCATTGATGAAAAAATATACACACACGCCTTTTATAAATTAAGGGTAAGTCAGGGCTGCCATTTCCACCGCGTGTATTACGTCCCATTATGTGATAGGTGGCGAACCTATCGCCTTACCGGGCAAATTCAGGCTGATACTGAGTGGAAAACCCAATATCACTTTGTCTGACCCGAGGATCGAAATGAGATCTCTACTAGCCTAGGCTAGCTTATTTACAGACGTAAGTCCATCAGGGTTTGCACATTATAACAGCTGTAATACAAGGTAATTTACGTATATTTTTATCGGTCGAATTCTCGCACGAATATGGGTAAACGGACCTAAAAATCGAACCAAGGGCCTCTCCTGTTTCACAATGGTGTGCGTGCGCTTACACTTTAAGGTGTTAATAACTCCACTATTACTAATTTTCCATAATAAATTAACCGTAATTAAATGGTAGACATATTCGTATTTCTTATGAACAAAACAATCGATCAAGTCTTCGTAATTACCGGCTTTTGTAATCAAACTACAATAATTACAAAACTAGTAAAATAAACGCAATCATTGCTAATCATTACTGGCCTGTACATTATTTGTAAATAACAACATTATTTGTAAATTTTGAAATACTTATAAGTCCAGAAAATGATAATAAAAAAAAAAAAAAAACATTCCTGTGGAACAGGAACATTATGCTTGTTCTGGAAACGATTGTAATATGGGACTAAAGATGACGCTAGGCAGTACGGAAAACAATATCCTTACAAAAGGACAACACAAGATTGTTACTGCAGGACTTTCGAAAATAATTAGAATAGGGAATACTGCATTATTGACATATTTTTTTCTATTATGATAAAATATTATGCTCAAAATATTTTTTTTCTTTCTATATTTTTGTAACATAATGAAACATTCTTGCAGAAAACGATCATAAAGTTATTAACAACAAACGAATAATCTTAAGGGAACACAAGATTGCAGTGAAAAGTTTTGACTTCATTGAAAACTCAGGGCACGCTACCCCAGCTTCTCAAAGTGACGTCTTTCATTAGCTATTAACGATAAAGAAAAATATTTCGAGGAAATCCCAACTAAGAATATACTTGAGAAATCTCCACAGGAATTTTGGTTATAGCTGTAAACACCAAATTTTAGTCATGCCTAATGAAAAATACAAGACTGTTATTGCATAAAACCTTACTTAGAGTTACAGCATACTTCAGGATATCAAGTTGTTTTTGCATCATTACACGGTAATTAAACAACTATATTGGACCTGATTTGTGAATAGAGTAGTTAAATAAAATATTAAGCACCGATAGACTTTATACACTTTGACAGTCGCCAGAATACCACCTGTCTTTCTGAATAAGTAACCATAATCCCGGAGCAAGCTCTCCAGGTTTTACTCCCCAGGTTTAACCAGTCAGGTACGAAACCTACCGGATACCCAGCTGTTTGTTTACACTATTTGTCATGCTCTAACAATATCGTATAATCGGAACTATTCGCGCATGTCGCACCCACCTGCAAGCGATGCGCGGCATGCTGCGTGTTGCGTCCTGGGTCACACTGCCACTGTTGCGCCACGCTCGCGGCCGCACGGCGCACACGACCGTCGAATGCGCGCGACGTTTCATTACTGACCCACCACTGACCGCTGAACCTACTGCTGTTTACAATCGGCGCAGGTGCAAGTGGGCCATCTGATGGTAAGTCATCATGCATGTCAATTTTGTTGATGCATTCCTGATCTTAGATTGTTAAGGCTTCAGTTTCTAATTTTATTTTATTTTTTTGCTCGTCGTAGGATATATTTTATATCCGCCCGTTTAGCGACCACCGTACACAAGGTGTTAAAACCCGCCATAGTGGCCGGCGTAAGTGATTCGCGTTCCGAGATCAGCCTGTGTATATCTGATTCCAACAGGCCGGGATAATTATATCGACTGCCGAGAAGGAAACATCTCTCTTCAGTCGACATTCTGTTTGACCCCACTTTGCTCACCATCAGGGGCCTTATTCTCTATCCCGCACGTTATTTAAACAGTGTGTAACAAGCACGTAACACAACGCAACATGTTTAGGACTATAGAAATTTAGCTTACAGAATACCATTCCACGCACATTTCTCGAAGATAACATGACACGGCCGCGTTACGCGTTTACACTATCATACAGAATAAGGGCCCAGGTCGTACCGTTCAACGTCTTGCGACGGTAGTGTCTCACTTTCTTGTGACCTATCACCAAGTTTGACATCTATGCTATAAAATCAAAATCCTCAATAAATAAAGCGTAACTAATAGTAAGTATTAGGAAATTATTGGTAAACGAATGTTCACTTCATTACACCTTCAGCAAATTGCCAAAATCCCTTCACAGCTATAAGACCGAAGCGTAAAGAATTTAGTAGAAACATTTCTCTGTGATATTTGACACAAGAAAGCAAGTAATAAGAATTTGAATATCATTTATCTATACCCTGCCCTGATAGAATTTATTTCGGTGTTTCGCCCATTGAGTGGTGTATATGTGGAGTAATCCCACCTCCGACCCTCCATCTTCTGATTCCCTTATACATATAGGTGCATAAAAATAAACGTAGTATACTTATCCCCCAAGTGTCTGGTAGAAGCGCAATTAAGGCACACAGCGTTGTTACGCTGTTCATGACATGACATGCGCAATTCGCAAGGGAAGGATGTTTCTTTCCCTTGCGAATTGCGCATGTCCCATGGATTATACAGCAGGAATTTACCTAGTTGTGCGGGGCTACCAGATCGTGATGCCTTTATTGAGAAATAATTTAATATAAGGCATAATCAATTTAATGTTAAATTTGGCCACTTTCAACTGATCCCCGAAGCGTTTGAGAACTTCCTTTAATTGAGCAACACAAGCGAAGGAAGCGCACTCTTCAGGCTTGAGGCTAATGCGAGCCTTCCTGCAGTCCCGCAGACCGGCCTCGGGCCTCAGTTTCACACAATTACATGCTAATTATAATTATCTGTTCCGCTAGTGACACGTTACTACTGCTGCATTTTTTAATATCTCTAATATAGGTATCTTTCATTTAGTTTCTATGGCGTGTGTTACATCCTCACTAAATAAATGATTTTGACAATAGGTAGTTAATCACAATTAAATACCTAATTACTATGTAGACATTGGGACGAAAATAAATACCTACATTAAATATGTCCCGTAAGTTCGGTATCCTCTCTAAAACTAACTAATTTTATGTTGAACCAGTTTTGGGCACAATAGCTGCACGGTAATTGCTTGCTAAAACATTAGTTACAAATTGTGAACCAGGAATAGAATCCTTAATTATTGTTCTGTGGGTATACATACAGGCAACAACAGTAAAAAATATTACTACAATTATTATAGTTAATTCATGCTAGATATTATTCAGCCGTTAATTAAGTTCTTATTTGAGGTAAAATGGTACCTAGTAACTACGCAATATAATAATAATTTGTAGGTATTACAATAAATATACAAAAATATTTCATGTCCATAATTGGGTATTTGACAAATTTACGTAAAGTACTTTAAAATGTTCTAGAGTCACTAAAGATACGCTTGACAATTGTTTTTTTAATATTTAGAGGCATTTTAATAGCTATAAGACAGTTTTAATAATTACATTTTGTGTTTCCCGCTGAAACGCTAAGTCACGTGACAAATAAAGGGCGTGACGTCATGATGTAATAGTCTTAATGTAAACAATACGTGAGATTCGTTTATTATTCAAGATTATAAAAAGGCCAATACAATAAAATACCTTATAAGTAGCACACCTGATGGTATTATTAACTACATTTCTCCTGGTTATGGTGGCAGGATTAGCGATGTATGTTTGGTTGAAAATTGCAACTTTTTAGATCATTGGGAACCTGGTGCGATTATACTAGCTGATAGAGGATTCAAGCATATTGAGCAACTGTTATTACAAAAGGGATGCAGTTTAGTGAGACCGCCAAGTGTATCAGTTAAGTCTACTTAAACCAAAGTTGAAGCTCCAAAAACTAAGGAGATAGCAAGTTTACTGATACACATTGAAAGAGTCATCCGACGTCTAAGGGAGTTCTCAATGTTTTTTATAATAAATTTGTAACCATTGAAATTGTAAACAAATTCGGTTATTTACAATAAAAAATTATTATTATTATTAATGTTAAAACTGCATTCAGTTGTCAATACAAATTTAATTAAGTTTTTGGACGATTGCATTGTTATTGCATGTGCCTTAATTAATTTACTAGGCTCCTTAATTAAAAACATTT
>NW_023595347.1:0-9000 GCF_014839805.1 Manduca sexta | reverse complement strand
GTTTTGAATAACAAAATTCTAATAATATATTAAACAAGAACATCGTTTATCTTTATCCCTAATATATAAATCCGCTGAGCGATTTTCGCTTAACAAAAGAATATATCTTTGACAAACTATTAAAACATAAACACTCGATACGACATTGCCCTAAGGCCCCAAGTTCAAATCCCGGCTTGGCTAATTAGTATAAGGGTTTTCTGATTTGTGATAGGGGAATAGGATGGCCCCCTATGACATCATGGGACAAAACTCACATGGTGAAAAGTGACTGCTCTGGTTTCATCTCTGAATACCTTCGGAGATAATGGTATTTTTATGTTCAAAGAAATTGTGATGTCTGTATGTTTAAGCACACCTTCATAAATTCAGTAACACATTTATAAAATACAATCAGAACTAATAATAATTTTAGTTATAAGTAGTACAATATCGGCGCCTGTCTCAACGTAAATTATGGCCGAAGCTTAAACATTCATGTCTCAATATTCCATTAAAAATTATAGTGAATCTCCACGCCAAAAATCCATTTTCAACGCTTTGTAAGAAATTGCTTTAAATATTTTACAATAAGGATATAAATAGCTGGCTATCCCTGCGAATACAAATTAAATTAAGGGTAGGTACCTACAAATATTTCATTAGTTAGGAGGGTTAGAGCATTCGTCGACAATCTATACTCAATTGATTAAATTTAATTTTGTATTATTGTGTTTTTTGATTACACCTTTGTATTGATCTCAAGAGTCAACTATTTGATAACTCATATTCACTGCAAGGTATCAACAAGGCTAATCAATCTACTTATAATATTGTTCCTATAGTAAATACCCTGTATTTAAATGAACGATAAATAATCCAAATTTTACAATTTAAGCAGTATAAAAATTTATTCTATTCTCTTTTTCCCGTCGTATGTACACACAAGTTCGTTCGACCTATTCTATAAAAAAGATGTGGATCGTGTGAATATCCGAAACAGCGTTAGGTTGGGGTTAGCTCACGTGATACACACTCATAGCTTGAAAATAAAAGGTTTGCGTGTTGCGTGCGTTTGTGTTCGTTTTCTCAACCCAAGGGATACGCTGATACATTGATTATTGCATTTACAGCTAGTGCGAAAATTAATTAAAGGTCTGGGTGTGAAAGTAGCTATTTATAATAGAGCATAACATCATATAACTAAGTGATCATGGAGTGTCACATAAAAATATAAAAAACTTATCAATATAAAGCTGTAATATAGAACTATCTGAAAAATATGTAAATAACTTAAAATATTAGTGCAAATTGTTAGAACACTGGACTTTGGATAATGATGAAATATATAAATTGAATATAACTAGCTTTTGCTCACGGATTCGCCTAAGTGAATTTTCCTGGGATAAGAGTCCCGCTATATATTTTCCCGGGATAGCAAGTAGCCTAAAGGCTTCCGGGATAATTTTAAAACTAAAACAAACTATCAATAAAACAATATTGTATTAACGATAATGTTAAAGCAATGAGACAAATGGGAGTATCAAATATCGAAAGGTTGCGCACAAATACACTCGATGCCTTTGTCTTCGAAGGGGTATGTAGTAGTGCATCCACTTCGCTATGTGTATATTGAGATTGACCGCCGGCCGCCGAATTTTCGTTAGGAAGTAATCATACTCCACTGAGCATTCTAAGGTACTATAATACTTGTAGTTCCTCAGAACGTTCAGTAATTACACTGGCTATACCTAATATAAATAAATACCCTTCACCAGGTGCTCTAGATCTATCTCCTTTGCCTTTTACACGTCATAAGTAATATTATAGCGCCGCGATTTTCACTTGTGTTGCCTACTACAGTTTACGACTATGGGCCGTACATATATTTTAGTAAGTTTTGGACGCGTAAACTCATTTATCGTGTGTTTTATTATGTCATTCGATACCACCCGTGCATGCGATGGCCGTGGAGTACACCACGTGATATGGTTGCATAAATGTAGATAAAATTTATGACAACTTTACACGAGATTTGAAAATTACTTTATTATTGAAAGAAAGAGTGCCTATGTAGAATGGCTCTCTATTTATATATAAATGGTTAAAGATATATATTTTAATAGTAAAACCAGTCATAATGCATGTTAGGAAAGTCAATAGCCGATATCATTTCTCATCCGTTAAGAGAGCAAAGGCTTTTGTAGGCCTCCATTTTAAACTACACTGTACTGTACATATTATGAGGTACATTTTACTATGCCACGAAAAACGACGTGACGTGCTCTTCCTCAGTTTATATTAATGAATGGATAAAGACGCGACTTCCAAGCCGTTACAGCAAAACTCCATTCATAAACTAATTATAATCAATAATATTTGAAAAACACAGACGCCCGCGCCAAGGTTATGCATTTTTCATGGTTATTATATAACCATTTATTATTTCTTTATGTTTTATAAATATATTATGTAGTGCGGATATTTCGTAACCTGTTATTGAATTCTTAACCATACCATGTAAAAATATAACTTCATAATAAAGAGATATTACTCTTTCTAATTCAGTTCGGAAATTAAAACGTCCTTACTTACTTTTTCTCATTTATATTTCCAATTATTATGAACTAAAAATCTTATACGGCAATATAAGATATTTTTGTTTTCACAATATAATCAAATATTAATGAATTTACCCATTAATTTCGAGTCGGGCAAAGTAATATCATATCATAGGATGGAATACACTTGGCAAAAGTGAGTGCCCTGGTTGCACCTGTACATACCTTCGGGGATAAATGCGTGATGTTGTGTGTGCCCATTAATAGATACAACTTATAGTTTGATGGAAATCGCATAAAACAAAACATTGACTACTCATAGCCGTAATTTATGTCGTCTCCTAAAATAGGGGCTCCACGCGTCTGCATGGAGCCTTAGTATTCCCTTTGGAGTAGAGTATTGTTTTATTGAAATAGAACTCACCTATAACCGACTTCAGCAGCAGTGAACACGTAGTTGAAATTGCACATGGCGAGGAAGGAGTCCCGGAAGGCCAAGAGGAACAGCAGCAGCAGCTGGTACTTGCCGAAGCTGCCCAGCTCGCTCAGGATGCCGTCCAGGTTGAACTGACTCTCATGGCTGCCGGAGTCTTCCTCCATCTATTGATGTCCACTTATTAGTAAACGTTTTTGGCATTGATCTTGGTTTTGTGTTATTAAAAGTTAAATAAAGATTCACAGTCTACATGGTGTGGAGTTATCCTCAGAAGAACAACATTATGCTTATCTCGTTTCAATTTCCTTTTTAAATATACTTCTTAGTTCTGTTAAAACCTGGTATAATACTAATACTCCATAGTAATACCAAAATATTTACTTATAAAACTGATATCTTAGAGTGACAAACAAAGTGTAAAGATATAAAATACATAAAATTCTAGGTTTTGGGTGCCTTTGCGGGTACTTTTGGACAGGCGCACATTTTTCAATATCGGAACCTCACCTCAACAATTGAGAAGTTCCAAACACGAACTCCGTACTGGCAATCTTCAAGTTCATCCTTTAGTCTTAATTAGTTTCGGAAGACAACATTAGTAACACCACAAAGTGTATACACAGGAGTAAGAAAATACTCAAATGTTTTTGTTATTCAAATTAAATGGTATACTGATTACGATAGCTATGCATTGACGTCAGGAAGTTAAACAAAACGACAATCAAGAAATCAATATTAGGTAGAGAATACGAATTATTTTGAAAATTTTGAGTTTTTTTGTATACGGCCCCAGCAGTGACCGCACTGCACCTGTAAGTGGAGTGGAGGCCAATAGAATATCAACTGACGAGAAATGATTACCTCTCGGGAGTTGACACAATTATGCCGGCCTGTTGGAACCGGATATAGGCTGATCCCGGAACGCGACACACTACGTGGGCTATTACAACGAGTTTTAACACCTTGCGTACGGTAGTCGCTATCCGGGCGAATACAAAATATATCCTATCACAACATCTGACATAACCGGAAATCATCCTATTGGCATTTCCTATTTCTCTATCAAAAAATTCAGAACATCTCCACAGCCTTGGTTAGTACTGATTACTTAACATCAGCCAAAATCATTGTGTAATTATAGTAAAACAATCATTGTGAAATTATAGCGATACTAAAAAAGTGCTGAAAATATGAAAACTGACCTTAATACTAGTCTCCTTCGACATGGTGCAGTTACTGATGAATAGAGTTCCTGATTTCACATACCAGCGTCATACCTGTAACACAAACATTACTATTATAAACGATCCGTGAACTGTTTTAACCGTTGTGTTTTATTTCTTTTTTTCACGGGGAAAAAACGCGTGTACTCTACCACTTAGGGGTACTGGAACGGTTATGTTGGTTTCACCGGTCTTATGGCTCAGTGTCGACAAACGGGAAAAAGCATTCGAGCGAGTATTGTATCGAGTCCATTGACGTATATTATATAGATACGAACGTCCATATAAACAATTTGTTCAAAATCAGAACTAAAATGGCAAAACGTCACTGTTATAGCCTATTTATTTACTTGAACAACAAATAATTTTATTTATTTCAGTAATATTTTTTATTCACATCCAGGTTTAATTTTAGACTTAAGTTCTTATATTATAAGCGCCACTCCGAACACAACCACTAGCTCTCAATATAGACACCATACTAAAGTCAGTTTGAATGGATTACAGTTCAATTCAGTTGAACACAATGAATGTTCGGAAAGCCAAATCTAGTACGTAGTACATATATATCGATGACCGAGTTCCTAACCCTATGTATACCCACCAAAATCCGTGGTGGCCTTCTTTGGAGCATATAGAATGACTCTAGGGTATCTTGTCGAAGTAAAATGGCTGCGCGGAGCCATCCAAACCACCTCATTGTTTGGTAGAATGCCTTTTGCTTTAAGTCCACTAGTACATACTATGTATAAAGTACTAAGAAATAATGTGATTAAAAGTTTATCAATATTTTGGTATGTTCGAGCTAAACGCATTAATCTTCGAATGGATTAGGACGATATTTGGCACACAGATGGACGATTTTGTTAAATAAAACTTGGGATACCTTTCATCTAAAAAAGTTCTTAGTGGAAGTTTTTTTTAGGATAGGACCTTCCCGCGATTGACAAATGCAATAAATAGATGTAAAATGTTGAATATAATAAAATGTTAGTTGAAATATTTCATATTGCCGTAAATGTAGTAGTAAAACATGTTAATGTCTAGACAGACTGTAAGAAATTAAGAAAACAATGTTAAGACATTTTAGTTAAAATAATACAAATATTAACGAAAATATCTTTTTTAAAAATTCTCGACGATTTGAATATTTAGAATATAAATATAATTATTAGTTTGTGTCATTAGATACTCTGGTTTATTTTTATTGCATATTATATAAAGCCCTTTCGTCATCAAATTAAAAATAAAATACAGAGCATAACATTACTTAAGGGCATTAAAAGAAATGGTTTATTGATTAAAGACTCACCGCTACACACTTACAAACAAAACATTACTTCTTCATAATAATATAGACTTCAGAAAGACAATAATTTATGTTGTATGGTAATTCTTGCCTCGATTTATTTGTGTGCAAAATCCGGCCAAGTCACTATAATTGCTAATCCTCTTTTCTTTTCTATTTGATTCCTTTAAGGCAGGTGGCGTTTATAATTGTTGAAGGATATTTGTAAACGCCCGGATTATGACCACAGAACACAAAATATAAAACATACACCTATGTCGCGATCCGACAACAACCTGTATTTTTTTTTGGAAATTAATTATATGAATTTGCATTTTTAGGGTCACAATTATTTAAATACGTATTCATGAAATGATTATATCCGTGAACACGAACATTGAGTGAAAACTATGTTATATAAATTATCCCTCTTCATATGCTATGTTTAAATTATCTATTGTATACGATTCCATAATAGTGAACTATTGTTGCACCTTATTATAAATAGTCAAAATAAATTGTAAATGTCAATGTTTTATTTTTTAAAGATTTTATTTTATGTCGAAATTTATTTTGTATTTATATAGTAACTTCAGCGAGCAACTGTTTTAATATTGCATTCCAAAATCATTGCCTAAGTCATCATTACTGCAATATTTTTTACATGATAAAAATATCTATAAGAAAAGCGAATAAAGACTGAACTTATTAATTTTCATAAGTACAGGCAAATTAAAATTATAAGTAGTACTACTACTACAACTCCAGGGAAAATATTTATAGTATGCATAAGTAGACATACCCGAAACTATACGCAGCAGCGAAAATACTAAAAAAGTTATAGATCGTATCTCTACTGAGAGTTTAGGTTCCATGACATTAAACTTTCTGTTTAGATTCACTGAGTTTAATTTTGCGTGCCACTATCTATCGTGGCCTACAGGAATGCAGTGGCTACGAACGAGGTAAGTTATTTATATATATCTCACAATGAGCGTTAGGTAGTAGACTTGCCGAACTTACAAGAATATTATAAACAAATGAGTATGTCCATATTGTGTAACAGAAGAAAATATAATACAATAGAAGACCACTGGAAACTGCAATTCTTGGCAGTGACAGATAATTGTCCACACTATATTTTTACGTCAGTTGAGCCGGAACTGATAGGTTTTTATACACCATGGGTTAGGTTCTGGTCTGAAATTGTACCTGCCTTTCATGAACCTTTCTCGGATATCCCAGCACCTTCTTGGTGATCCGAAATGTTTTCTACTTTCTTCTTCTACTACCCTTGTCTCACGTGGGATCGGCGCGGTAAAACTTTAAAAGTATGTTTAACAATTCGCTTAACGAGCATATCTGTTTAGGTAGGATCACACAAATGTTGCCAGGCATCGAACCCGGGACCTTCCACAGCTAGGAAGAAGCGATAAACGCTATAAACCCCGACTATTCCATACATAGACTTTACCACCACAAATGAAAGCTAGCCATTTTAGCGGGAATTTTAAAACCGGAAGCAGGATATAAAAATTACTTACAACAATTCACGACACAGCACGCTTGTTAAATCCACAAATGCACAATAACAATAAAGTGTAACAGACAAAAATTGTGTTCTGACTGAAAGTGGTAATAGTTTTACGTTGTTTTTATACTTCGACGACACATCATAACGGCTCAGCCCGCGGCGATGCGCGTGCGCACCACTTGTGACGTATGTCTTTCCCTATTAATCATTATTGTGCATTGTTCTGTTGCTAAGTGCTATTAATACCTTATAATGGGTCATGTTAGTGACAGAGTCCTAGACCTGATTACCTCATCGAGAAATTGATTTCAATAATCTCGAGTTGTGTGGGATTGGAATTTATACTCGAGTAGGTTTGTTCGCGGTTCAACCCCCCTAGAAGCCTCTTCACGGATTGAATTCAATTTAAAGGTGGAGTGAGTTTGGGTTACCACAAACATAATTAATTGTATGGAACATATAAAAAACATTTACCTTGGTTATGTTAAATATATTTAGAAAGCTATGGAACCAATCGCCATCAGCAGCATATCGGAACAGATACGACATGGGTACCTTCAAAACAAGAGTAATTTCTCACCTTTAGGGGACCGAGAATGAATTTATTGCCTCTGATATTGCAGATGTTCATAAGCGGCGGTGATCACTTACCATCGGGTGTATCGGATGGTCGTTTGCCCCGTATATGATAAAAAAAACTGGCCAGTAGCAGTGTCACTATACCATATACAACAACATGTTTGTAGATAAAAATTTTGCACCTGTACATTAAGTATAATAGTATATATATAGTATGACGCCTTAATCCCATAGGGGTAGGCAGAGACTATGGATTGCCACTGTGCACGATTCTGGGATACTTCTCGCGCTTCCTCCACCTTTATAAATCTTTTCATGCATTCCCGCCGGTTCAGGGTACTTTTAACCTAGAACTGAGAATGTCAGATATCTAACATTCGAAGGTTCGGTGCGGTCGACTCCTACCGGCTCTTCCATCCACATTCGCCTTATATATCCTCTTTGTCAGTCTCCTATCATCCATCATCTCCAAATGCCCAACCTACTTTAGACTTTTACACTCCCCCTTCTCAATTTTGGTTTCACGAAAACGTTTTTCACGTAAAATATTATTTACTCTAAACAGATCTAGTTTTGAAACGTTATAGATCGCGGACAAAAATATTCGTAGAATGTGTTTTAGTTTAGTAGATAGATATCTTGACGAATAATAAAAAACTTATGGAATACGGAACACACTTTGCTCGGGTTCTACTCCCACGTGGTCGATTTTATTACACACATATTTTAGAAAAATCCACCGTCTGACTATGTATATAAGAATATGTGAATCATGATTTACCCAAAGTGCAGAGTCTGAAACGTGTGTGAGATGCATTGTGACCTAAATGGGACCTGATTAATAGTGGAATATGTGTGGATGCGTGTGCGCATGCTTTACGTAGTTCGGGTTTTTCACTCCCTGTAAATCTTGATGTCGTAATTTCTTGGTTTTCTTTTCTTTAACATTATCTCGCGGCTCCGTTCACGTCAAAATCTTTTTCTAGAATAAAAATTATTAAATCATATTAAATATACTCTATGTTATACACAGACTTTGACTGTGTATTAATAAAAGATTTTGATCATTTGTTCTAACCTTACAAAGAAGATTACACACACAGTTAAACCCCTTATACTGGTAGTAGAATATATTTTATATTCGCCCGGATATCGCCTACCGCACACAAGGTGTTAAACCCGCCATAGTTGCCCACGTAACTGTGTCGCATTCCGGCATCAGCCTGTGTATATCCTATTCCAACAGGCTGGCATAATTATGTCGTAATCATCAGGTAATCATCTCTCGGGTCACCATGCCGTGGTTATATATAAAAAATGTAAGCTAATACATAATGTTGTAAATTCGTACATGAATTTTTCATGTAGAAAGTAATGAAACTATTTTGAATATCTACATC
>NW_023595346.1:0-14675 GCF_014839805.1 Manduca sexta | reverse complement strand
CGCTGCAGCGCCTGCGGTCACACATGACTGCTGCACATGGAGGCCGCGCGCAGTGCGAGTGCAGACGCGCGGCGCCGCGAGTTCACCTGCGACTTGTCGTCGAGCTCGCCGATCAGTCGCTCGTTGGCGTCCGAGAGAGTCGTTGTCGACTGAGTCAAACGGTCAATGCGTTCCTCTGCCTCCTAGAATTAGCAGTATAATCAAAAATATCTTCTGTAATATATTATTATGACTACAAATTACAGAATAAGTACTGAATAATATTTACACGTGTACGTACTATTACTTCAAATATTTTTTGGATCTCTACAGTGTCACTCGTGAGGGGTGAGATCGTATGCCAAGAACTATTTAAAAATCAACTTAGCTTCTCAAAATATCTCTAAAAATTATAATTACTAGCTAGATCGGAATATACTCCTTTCATGGAAGGAAGGTATCTTCTCACCCTTTAAAAGCCTTATAAAACATTAAATGTTATTTTTCAGTAAATATAAATATATTCACCTTTTAGTATAAGTACAGGTTATTATGAAAGCCTTAGCTATTCTTTTTTCTCTGAATCGGAATCGATAACTGAACCCAAACTTGCAGAAGAAAAAAATGTATTTTCTGTCAAAAAAATGTCCCAATAACTCCGCGATAGTTGGACAAAATATGCGCACGGACACAGGTGTAGCTAGTGATGTGCCAACTCGGGATAAACACAACTCGAGCTAACTCGAGTTGAAATTCACGTAACTCGAGTTGAACTCGAGTTAACTGGGTAAAATGAAACTGAGTAATGATTTGTTTTGGGTTATTTTTACATATGTAATGACTCACCAGGTGAATTTAAATAATAAAGGAATTTATTTATTCATCATGTATTTATGTTTTATGTATTTAGGATTAAATCTTCGTAACATAAATAAATTAAGTATATTAAATAACAACAAAACTACTTATTTTTATTTCTAGCAGCCTTTACAAATTAATATCAGATGAGTCTAACTTTATATCCTAGATACATAGATATTTACTTATGGTTTAATTATTACAATAAAAGGAGACGGGCGAAACTTCATAGAACCTTGGGCTTGGTGTTACAGAGATAATTTATGCATTATTTTATAGGAATAATAGAACCATTTGTAAATTAGAAAGAAAAAATCTGTCTACAATGGGAGTAAAGAAATAATCGCTATAGAATACAGCGTCATAAAACATTTTTCTGTGAATAACTTCGTATTTACCCGATAGCACAAGATGTTTACAGCACCTAATCATTGTCCACTGGATTGCTGTGTTGACTAATGAGCAGCTGGCTTAAATAATAACCAGAATTAAAATTATCTCATGGAATGGACGAGGACCGATATAATGGTACTTATCGCAAGATGAACCTACGTGTAGGTTGCAATTAACACAATGGTGTTGATGGTTTATCGTTACTTTCCGTAATCCGGTAGAACAAGCGAAATCAGTCGAGCAAGCAAGAAATCAAAGTCCGTTGTTGAATAAGCGTGGGTAGTTCATTAAACCAGCAAACGTCTAAATATTCTCGAAAAGCCGTAGTCGTTAAAAAAAAATTCAAAGCAAAAACATTCACTTGCGCGGAAGTACAGAAAGCGAATAACAATAACTTATACATTAATAATAGACATATACACAGGAAGTCAGTTACTTATTCATAATAAAAAATATTTTATTTTCCCATTGTAATACAATCAAATATTTTTTAATAGCAGATATATATGTAATAATTTTTTTTTAGTTAATCAAAACTAATTATATGTTTCATCCAAAAGAGTTTCTTTAAAAATAGCTAGGGCTTTCATAATAAACCTATTCATAAAAGCTAGTCTAGTTTGTGATTTATTATAATTTCAAGAAATATATTCATGAATACTGTTTAACACACTGAAAACGCGTCCGATTTTACCCTAAAGGACTTTCTTGAAATGGCAGGCGGATTCCAGTTGCTTCAGTTTAAAAACCCAAAGTATTCATTCGAATTTAAAAATATGTACTTATATGAGACAAATGTGGAAGTAGATAAGTATATGCTTTAAAATGCAAATTTTTTTTTCTAAATCTGTGGTAACTAACATTAAAAAATATATGTACACATATTATATATACACGTTGAATTGGGAACCGCCTCGTCTATTTGAAGTCGGTAAAAAACCTAGGACGTTTGTAATAATAAAACAGAATTAGTATAAAATGTAAATTCGGTATTTTGTAGCAGACGCGTGTAGTAAGTAGTTGTGTGTGAGTGTGTTTGTCACCGAGAGCTTGTGCTGCAACAGCTGGAGCTGGCTCTGCAGCTCTGCGCATGCGCGCTCGGCCCGCGCCGCCTCCGCCTCCGCCTCGCGCCGCGCCTCCGTCGCCGCCGCCACGCGCCGCTCCCACCTGCAACGCACGCCGCTCAGTACCTCATCTGTCGACAGCCGCGTGTGAGTGGTGTGCGAGTGGTACAGCGCAGCGGTTACTCTCTCTGCTGGTCCGCCGCGGTCCCCTCGAGCGCGGTGCGTCGCGCCTCGAACTCGGCGACCAGTCGCTGGCTCTCTCGCTGCATGTCGGCGATAACTCGATCCTTCTGCAACACGAGCGCGGCGCGTGAGCGGCGGAGCGAGCGGGTGCGGCGGCAGGGTGCAGGGTGGCGCGGCGCAGTACCCGGTCGAGGTCGGCGGCGCGGCGGTGCAGCTGCGCGGCGAGCGAGTCGGCGTCGGCCTGCGCGCGCTGGCGGCGGTCGGCCTCCGCGCCGAGGCGCGCACGCGCGGCGGCGGCGGCGGCGAGGCGCTCGGCGCGCAGCGCGGCGCGGGCGCGCACTGCGCACGCACACGGCGACACTGGTGCTTAAGATCTCAAACGTCAGTTCCCATTCCGTGTTTATAAAATACTAGCATTTGTTCGCGGCTCCGCTCGTGGCTCCGCCCGCGTCAAAAAGGTTATCCGAGATAAAATTTTCTCGAGATAGGAAACCTATGCCCGGGAATTTCAAACTATCTCCATACCAAATTCAACAAAATGCGTTGGGGGATTTTTTTGTATGTTTGGGATGTATACATCAAGCGCCTGTTTCCGTCACAACGGAGTTATGCCCGAATTACCCCTATTCATAACAAAAAGTGAAACCGCCTTCAAAACTACTCAAAACCAAAAATAATTTAATCTTATACTGGTTACAAATTTTGGAGTTGGTCCCTAAATAAAATTACTAAATAAGCTGGAGACATGAAAGATATGAAATAATGTTTAATTTTTATGTGTTAAAATTGGTTCGTTTTTAGTGGCTTTTGAAGGCAGTTTAATTTTTGTTAAGACTTTTATTTTAACCGAATTCAAAAAAAAGAGGAAGCTATCAATTCGATGCATATTTTTTTTTATTTTTTTGAGTTAAGAAATAGACTGCTTCGGAGGCGTGGTTGTATTGTGACCGGTACGACTAGCGCGCTGAGGTCTTATACCTCTGCCAACCCCTCAAATGGGAAAAAGGTGTGACGCTATCTATGTATGTATGCAATGATAAATGTGCCCAACAAAACCCAATATAAAAACACCACTTCAAACATCGACTGGAAAAGTGACGGGCAAGGAATATTCATGTTTAAACCCAACTACTGAACCGATTTTAAAAATATTTATATGGAACCAATCTAGAATCACATTCATTCAAATAAAAATAAAACTTTCCGAATCAGTTCACAAATAACAGATTTCTGAGGAATCACTACAAAAAAAATAGTTTGATTTGAAAACCTCGTCCTTGTTTGAAGTCCGTTCATAAAATAGGCGATGTAGAGCTGATATTGTGAATACAGACAAGTCGCAACTCGCAACACGGCCTGCTTTTGAAAGGGAATGTAAATCAATCGTGCAATATAAAATTTTCTGGAACGTTAAAACACTTCTACAACCAAATCAACATGGATTCTTATCTAAAAGATCAACTCCACCAAACTTGGTCCAATTTGTTAATATCTTATAGGTAACTTCAAATTATTATATAATATTGTTCGTTATTCACACTTTGCGAGAAATGGGTGCCCTGGATGCACCTCTGCATACCACTTCGTGAATAAATGCGTGATGTTTGTGTTCGTTATTGTTTCATTTCCTTTGATAGTGTTCAACTGATACACTTAATAAAATTTCAACATATTATATAGATAGGTATAATTTTTTTTATATTGTAGTCCAAACTATGTAACATAATATGAAAACCTGTTACATAATAAATAAATATTGTTTGATTTGGCAAAAAAACGTGTTATCGCTACCATCACTCGCGGGGTGAGTGGACACTGAACAGGTCATGTTGTCACTGCTACACCTGCGTTTACTACTGCCGTTTAAAATATAGTGAATGATACGAAGGAGGTAGGCGTGCGGGCGTCGGACACTCACGCTGGTCGTGCAGCGCGGCGTGCTGGCGCGCGTGTTGCGCGAGGCGGCGCACGCGCCCCGCGGCGGCGCGGCTCGCCAGCGCCAGCGCGGCGCGGTCGGCGGCGGCGCGCGCCACGCCCGCGCGCACGCGCCGCCCGTACTCCTCCAGCACCTCGCACAGCGCCCGCGTGCCGCCCAGTCTGACACACATCATACATACCTACCTAAACCGAAGTGACCCCACCACTTACACCAGGGGTGGCTGGCGTCAACGTCTGAGCCGGTGGTTTCCAGAAAAGGAGCACAAATAAGGCCAGCAATGGATGGCGTGTTAGAGGCACATTAAATAATAATAATAATAATATCAGCCCTGTATTATATACTTGCCCACTGCTGAGCACGGGCCTCCTCTACTACTGAGAGGAATTAAGCCTTAGTCCACCACGCTGGCCTAGTGCGGATTGGTAGACTTCACACACCTTCGAAATTCCTATAGAGAACTTCTCAGATGTGCAGGTTTCCTCACGATGTTTTCCTTCACCGTTAAAGCGAACGATAAATTCACAAAGAATACACACATGATTTTAGAAAAGTCAGAGGTGTGTGCCCTTGGGATTTGAACCTGCGGACATTCGTCTTGGCAGTCCGTTCCACACCCAACAAGGCTATAGCCGTTTAGAGGCACATTACTATTGTTTTTTTCAGAAAATATGGTTTCTTTTTTTTCAGGCATAGCCAAGTGGTGCCCTGCTCCTGACGCGATAAGTGAAGTGGGGCGGGCTAATCCAGAACGCTATATACTACGTGGGCTGCTATGGCGCATTTCAAAACCTTGTGAATGGTGGTCACTGTTCGGGAGCATATAAAATATATCCCACCATCAGTTAACATTAACTAATTTAGGTTCCCTGACCTGACGACTAGTCCAGGCCAACATCGTTGGTCAGCCCGGAGGACGGGCACTGTCCTTTGGTGTCATGACACGCCATGCCACTCTACTCACTTGTTTAGGATCTCGGGTCTCAGGCGCAGTTCGTCCTCGTACTGGCCAGATGTTGTCTCGTGCTGCATCTGGACTTCCACCATGTTCTGCTGCAATCGCTCATGATTGGATTCCACTTGCTGAAGCTTTTCCTTCAAATCCCAATATGCTGTGTCCTGTGCGACCTAAAAAAGTACAAACAAATAAACTTACGTTTGTAAAATTGAGTTTTCGTAGTAAAATAGTAATATTAAGGTGGTAGCTCAACGTCCATTTTCATACATTTTGTTTCGGCTTTAATCTGGGTAACTAAACAAGTATTGGCAAGTAAAGAATTTAAATTCACGTCTAGTTAGTGATTAGTTCAAGTTAGAATTTAATATGACGAAATTTTAAAGGCAGAAATATCCATGATTATTAATTATTTTTACATTTTTCTTTCAACTGCGAGAACTAATCACTAACTAGACGTGAATTTAAATTCTTTACTTGCCAATACTTGTTTAGTTACTCAGATTAAAGCCGAAACAAAATGTATGAAAATGGACCTTGAGCTACCACCTTAATCATTTTACTAACAGAGTAATGACAACTGTAAATACCTTCAATTTTATAATTTTTGCAGTTTCACGAGATATTTTGTCGCGTAATTTTCAGCGTCTTCACTCATTCTCTTTCTGCTTGCTACTTTAGTAATATCGGAAACATCCATGTTAAAATATTGATACTTATGATAATTACGATGAGAACAAATTTTTTGTGAGGGTATTCAATATATAAATTCGTACAAGAGGCGATACTCTAAAATAATTATAGAATGGTTAGCTCACAAATCGTCGAATGGCGGGAAAGCATTGCACATAGACACAGAGTCTTTTATACTTTTTTAGACGAATTATTAGCGCCATCTATTATTGATTACCATAAGTCACAATTCGAAAAATGTTTAGGTATATTTGTAGCGCCAGTGATGGACAGTGTATTATTTTTATAATTTCGTTTAAATAAGTAAAATGTTAATGTCATCTATATACTATTTTATAAAGTTGAAGAGTTTGTTTGTTTGTTTGTTTGAACGCACTTATCTCAGGAACTACCGGTTCGAACTGAAATTCTTTTGTGTTGGATAGCCTTCTAGCCTGGAGTACTATAGACTATATATCATCAAGCTATGACCAATAGGAGCGGAGCAGTAATGAAACATGTCGCAAAAGGGGAACATTAATTAGTTTTGAGAGCTTCCGTTGCGTGCGCTGCGTAAACGGTTAAAGTTATGCAACAATGATGTATGGCGGGATTGGTTCTCTTAAAAGTTCTACGAAAATATATTATAAAACAAAGTCCCCGCTGCATCAGTCTGCCTGAACGTGTTAAACTCAAAAAGTATTAAGATGAAATTTGGCATGGAGACAGTTTGAGACCCTGGGAAGAACATAGGCTCCCGGGAAAATATATAGCGTGACTTTATTAAAAATCTAGTTCAAAAGCTAGTTAAATATACATATAGAAATATGTAAATTTATTTATAAAACTATTTGATTTTATGGGCTAGTGTGCTAGACAGCTGTGTCATAGGTAGGCTGTCCCTGCGTAATTCTGCTTAGCCTTGTGTGCGTGCATAATGATACTATATAATTGTTGCACGGTTCTCATTAAATTTCGAAGAGAATTTAAAACACAAAATCGCAATGGTGCTGTCTTACTAATATATATTTGAATGTCGATAAGTAGGTATTTTTGTATTTCCTTTACTAAAAAACACAGTAAGATCAACTTTTTTTACATGTATTGAAACAATCACATGCTTGAGCGTAAAAATCAATAAAGGATCTCAGAATAATCTTTGATGATCAGAATTATCTTTTGTGAACATTACAATTTCGAAGGCCAATAAATTACTACGATTTGCTTATCGAACCACTGTATCTTTAAAAAAAGAAACCTATACTTAAGTAAACTGTTGCTATACTTTAGTTAAGTTAGTTTTAAAATACGGATCTTTAATTCGGAATCCTTTTAATAAGTACTCGGTTCACATTAAACGTATCGGTAGTGTGCAAAATACATAAATGTCTTAATAATATAAGCTACTGTATTGGATATGGCAGTCGCGCGTCGACGCCTACAATGCCAGTTGTCTGAGTTATGAGGCTAGGTGCAAAGCACAGACATGCGGAATTAATTTATTTTCACAAAATTATATATTCATTAATTGATTCTCCAACTATTGTCACTCTTTTTACTGTTTAACACGTAATTCGAAATGCGTACTATCCGAACATTTTTGTGCTTCGTATTTATATTAAAAATACATAAGTACATTATACTTATTACAATCACATTACTAGAATGCGTCGCTCGTGCAATGATATTTGTAACATGTTTGTATAGCAATTCAGTGAAGTTTATAATAAACGTGTAAACACTGTTGACTTCGGTATGAAATTTTAAATTTTGATCTTTTGTAGAAAGATTTAACGACAGGTTGTTTAGTCGAACTTAATCTTAATATTTGTATTAGTTTTTGCACGGTGCCGACTGCCGGTGAACGGCAAATTTTGAATTAGCTGGTCGACAAGGAAACACGCTACGGCATTGCAGTTGTACTTTTATCGTTGAAGTTTAGTGATGCCACGTAAGCGGTAAAAGAAAATACTAGTGGTTTTGTAGATTTTTGAATAATAATACTGATTTGACTTTAATCCACTTTAGTCCTAAATGTTTCGTTCTTCCCGAGACTGCCAGTAGGAGCCTAAAAATACGAAAAAATCGTTGAGATTCGAAATTGAGACTCCTGGGATGAATGTCGTTAAGAATAGACCGTCCGAGATCCGTTGTCGCTAAAATTGCTGATATTGCAGGAGCCTGTCTTTCCCGCAAATTTGGATGTTTATGAATTTTACACATAGGTAGTACAAAGGTACTTTATAATAGCACTAGGCGAGTAGTAGTAGTGAGAGCCGCAGGGGTAAGAAAACAACTGTTGCGCTTAATAATATCTTATTGGTATATTTACATAGAGGTTGACACTTGTTATTGTGAGGTTAGTATGCGAGGTATATACAGATGAGAGTTAGGTTGGTCCACGAGCGCAGCGCGACTACGCCGCCTCCACCGGGGTTTTCTTGGACTCTGCGAAAACGGTTAGTATGATCAGTCATTTTAATACAAATAGTGTTCGCATGTACCTACATAGATCATTTTATGGTTCAAACGTTCAAAAGTAACGACTGAGTATAAGTGAAGGACATATGAATCGGTGAATCATAACGTGCACTGATAATATGGGTCAGTTACTTGGAACTTAATTTGTATGTTTAAGGTAATATCCGGTATCTAGTACTTACGAGAGTGTAGAGTATTGTCCGTTCATGGAGCAATTTATGAAATTATGATAAGGTTTTAGTTGCGGCTTATAGTCCTTAACTGAAGTAATAAACATAGGTAGTACAAAATTTTATATCTTTCATATTTTTTGGTTAGTTATTGAGAACGTTGAGAAAATACCTGCCCAATTCTTGTAAAGTTGCGTATCAAGAAAGAAAACAGTATGAGGATTGAGGATTAAACTACACAGAGCCGGGCCAGTGGACAGCACCCGCCTTAGGGAAGACTCACGGTAGACCGTAAGACATTCAGCTGGCACACTCACCGCCAGAGTCCGGTCCGATGGCGGGTGTCTCGGCCTCGTCCCATGGCTGCCGCTCGCTGCTTGCGAACACCAGGAACACCGCGTTGCAGGCCACGTACACCGCTGCCGTTGTGTAGAAGAACATGCGCCACACGCCCTCGTTCGGCTACACATACAGTGATTAATGTACGTGTGCAACAATAATAATACTAATAATATTAGCCCTGTATATATGTATACTGTCCCACTGTTGGGCACGGGCCTCCTCTACTGCTGGGACGGATTAGGTCATAGTGCACCACGCTGGCCTAGTGCGGATTGGTAAAGTTCACAAACCCTCGAAAACTCCTAAAGAGAATTTCTCAGGTATGACTATGCAGGTTTCCTCACGATGTTTTCCTTCACTTTTAAAACAAGCGATAATTCACAAAGAATACATAAGTACACCATTTTCTAGAAGAGTCAGAGGTGTGTGCCCTTGGGATTTGAATCTGCGAACATTCGTCTCCGCAGTCCGTTCCACAACTACTAGGCTGACGCCGCTACTACAACTGTGTGCACAATACACATTAGTTATGTATTCATTTCATTTAACGAGAGATTGCATGTTTGGTTTGAAGGTATTGTTGCTGTATAGTGGTCGTGCGGTGTGGGCGGCGCACTCACATCGTCGGTGAGGATCAGCCCGGCCACGAGCGGCGCGAAGATGCACGCCACGTTCGCCAAGAAGTTGGTGATGGACATCAGTGAGCCGGCGAAGTTCGGTGTCATGTCGATGTGCATTAGCTGAGGAAATGAACGCAGCGTATAAATAAACACTTCGTTTTGGAAGTCTCGCTAAGTAATAGTATGGATGTGGTTACAGTCATTATAGATATACTTGAGACCCGCGCCGGGCTCAAACATGGGCTGTCGGTTCAAACATAAGTTTAAGGTATTGTGACATCCTGAGTTAAATAGGTTAATAGCCGATAGGTAAGTACTTTCGTTATGTTCTAGTATTAACTATATTAGTGAAAACTTCATTGAATTACGTTTTAATTCCATAAGTTGTTAACTTGTATGCAATATTGTTCTGTAAGTTCCCCAAAATAAATAAGTTAAAATAAAACAAAAAAATATTAGTGAAAGTGACACCGTAATAATTATTGATACCTAATGGTAACAATTATGGAATAATAATTTTGTTACGATTATTAATTTATGTTACAAAAAAGAAACGTTATTGATATTTACCAAGAAGCCCGTGTAGTGGCCAGCATTGATGCCTACGGCGAGGGTTAGGATGAGCACGGCCACGGCGAGGTTGCCGGCCGGAGCGAAGGTGAGCGCCACCAGCGCCGACGCCGGCCCGAACGCGCCTGCCAACACACCGCGGCTCGCGTCACAGGGACAACACACGCCACCGATACAACACCACTGCTCGCTCTTCTCTGAGCGATGTAAATAAGTACTGGCTATGACCAGCACTCGACCTTTCTTTTTCGGGACATAGTAAACTAATAAATGGCCATTTCTTCATTTCTATTACTTTTACAGATCGTGAAGAAATTGGCTGTAGGTATTTAAATATAAACGATTTGAATATCGACTAAAAAAAAAAAAAAAAAAAAAAAAAAAAAAAAGTCTAAAATGTAATGGAATACCCAGAGTAGGTATGTCTATTTTTTAACGGCTGATTCTGCATTCAACACTGGGAGGAACCTGCGAACGGTACACTGGTTCCCCGGCTTAACGACTGCAGGGGCCAGGAGGAAAGTGGGAGGGAAGAATAGGGAGAGGAGTGTGGGGGAAGGAAGAGAAACTACCAGGATGGCCGGAAAGGAAAAGGAGGTGAAATGTTCTACGAGTCCCTGTCAGACCCCCCGTGTGAACTTACAACCATGGGGATGTAGGCATCACTTTTAGTGACCCGCGACAAATGTCCCCCATGCAGGGGCGTGCATTCGGTGTGAAGACCGAGCGTACAAGAATCGCCTCGGGGGGGCGGGGGGGGTATGTATATTAGGTATAACAAGAAAACGAGCATTGTACGAGTACAGGACATTTGTAATCTTTTCATAGCTATAACTTAGGAAGGGTGAAAGTTAGGTTATTTATAATGCTTGGTGAGAAATCTGTGAATTAATAAAATTTATAATAATTACGCGAAAGGGTTGGGAAGTCCAACCAAGGAGGCTCGTCATAGATATCATAAATATTTTTTATATACTTACTTGCCCAGAATATGGTGGAATAAATACAAAATATATGTAAAAAATCAGTCCCTTTTAACCTTTCTTGGTCACTAACTTTTATGCTGAATTCGGCGTTTAAAATTTTACACATATATATTATATGCTTTTGTTTTGTGTCGGGTTCTCGTCTCTTTAATAGTAAGTTATGTTTTTTTGTTGGTATCTGAATAAAATATATTCTTTATCGCAGAATTTCCACCGCAACCAAATACTTAACGAAACGGATCCGTGACTAACCTATGGAGTTGCTCAGCTTCCGGCACGCTGTTATGCTCAGCCACTGCTTCTTGAGCGTGAGGTCAGAAAGATATCCGAACACGAAGCTCAGCAAGTACATGGCGATGTAAGGCACCGCCGACAGCATGCCATTCTGCACAACAAACATTGTTCACACTCGGCGTTCAGCGACATATAAACGGGGCAGGTCTAGATCATGCAAGGCCGTACCGTGGTGATGTCGACGTCTAGCACCTGGCTCATGTACGAAGGCATCTGCTTCATCACCGACCAGAAGCCCCAATCTTGGCCGATGTGCGCCACCATCAGCGCGATACACGCCGGTGATGTCAGCAAGATTTTCCATGGCGTCTTCGGTTTCTGTTATTAAAGGATCAATACTACATAGTATAACAAATGCCCACATAACGCATACCTTAATAAATATTAGTGTATCTACACTGCACACATTTATAACGCTATTTGATACAATTGTAATTTGTAAGGTTAATGAAACAGCACAGACGAACCTTGTAATCCTCATCTTGTCCGATGGATGTCTCTATGTAGTGCCGCTCACTTTTGGAGATGTATCTGCTCTGATGCGGGGCGGAGGCGCCCACCCACATGTAGACAGCGCACCAGACAGCGCCCAGCACCGCGTTAACGTAAAAGATCATGGGCCAGCCCCACGCCTCCGCAATAAACCCTGACACAATCAGCTGTAGCGCCGTACCCAGCTGAGCGCCTGCACAGTATACACCGCTCAATCAATAACATATTCCTCAATTATTAGGTAAGTGTAGTATTGTAAGGACGAGTCTAAGAGGTGAGGTGACTGACCGCTGTATATGATTGTGCCGAGCCGACTCTTCTCGTGGCACCCACTTGCCGATGAGCGCGTGCATGGCGGGGAAGAGAAGCCTTGCGCGAGTCCTGTACTGCGCGCAGTGCGCTGGCGGCGCCATACCCGCCGAACTGCACCGCAAGCGGCATTAACGCCGTCATCATCGTGGTGCCCCGGACACCCAGACCAACGGCTTGCCTCCCCAGCGCGCCGCCAACTCGCCGCTTGGCGGTTGTAGCACGATGTATCCCCAGAAGGACGATAGAACCACGCTCTGCATGCTTACTGACCATTGATCCTGCGCCGATCATAATATTTGTAATTATTACAACATTTAGGTATGGTGTGGTCTACATCTTACGTTGAACAAGACAATTCGTGTTTTTTGTTTGTTGTAATAAGCGATAAGTAGCATGATATTTTTAAGCGAACCAACCGACGGTTACCGGACACTCACTTTGGGGCGGCGTCGTCGTTTATGGCGACGATGGCCATGCTCATATCCACGCGCATGCAGTAGCACAGCAGCATGCTGGTGAACAGCAGAAACACCTGCACGTGCCGCATACCCAGCCCGCCGCCTGCAACACAAGCCGGCGTTACTTCACACGCCACTTCACTTCTTCCTTCACTCACAATGCGTGTCATGACACTCACCGCTTTTCTCGTGCGTGTCCGGTAATGTTTGTGTCTCCATGAGTGCGTTGGTTTACTACGTGAATTTGATGTGAGTTGGACTGCGCCGACAGTGGGTGGCTGCGCGTGCGCGAGTGACTAGCTCTTGTGTCCGCGCCGCATGTTATACCACGCGGTGCGCAGTGACGTGTCGCGATTCTTCGCTCCTATCTGCCAAATAAGCAGATTAATGCCGATATTCAACTAATACTAGGGTTGTCAACCATCAAAGTTTTTCTACGGATTTGTCCCAGTTTTTGTTCTAAAGACGTTCATTTTTGTTTTAACCCTATAAAATAAAACAATTGTAGTACATTATCCACTCATGGGGTGGATTTGATAAATCTTTACTAATTTCATTACATGCATTTGCTGAAATATGAAAACTGAGTTAAAATTCCACCAGTGGGTCGGGCTCAGTAATGATGACCGGGGCAGATGCTGTGGTTGAATTTCATTATATTATGCTAGTATTAGGTATTTTGTAAAAACAGCGTGTAGTGAGGCGACTACAGACATCTAGGCTATAACTGCGCACTAGTGTGACAATCGAAAGACTTGGTGCCGGATACCGATCAGCGTGATATACCTACGTAATATCATTTACTTGTAACTGAGTGTAGTTCGTTTCACCCATATTGTCATCTTGTGGCGCTAGTGCAGTTTTCACTGCGAATACGGAAGTGAGACCCTTTAGAGTATCATAATTCATAGCAGCTGTTAACAAACCACATTTTCGTTTCAAACATATACTCCTTTGTTTACTTAAACAATTAGTTTATCAGAACATAAGTATTTGATTTACCGTCACAGACGTTCTTCTATCGGCAAGGAAATTGTCTAAGCAGCCTTTACGTAGAACAATATCATCTTATTCTCGGACCCAATCTATATGGCGTAATCAGACTATAAAAATTGAAGGTATTCTAAGCAGTTGACGTGACTGCCGCAGGAGGGTGTAAGTAAATATGATACCTAAGTCAATGCGTTTTGTGCCTGTTCGCTACCTACTTCAGAGTAGGACATATTTTTTTAAGTTATTTTAAGGCCAAACATTTAAAAATGCGTTGTTTTAAGTTGCTACGGCATGCATTAAAATGTTGGAAAAAACAAATATTAAAGTATGAAATAATATTAATAATCTTAAAGCAGTAATACATTTTACCTTTGCTGAACATGACCTGATTGTTATATTATTATAGTTTTCCTTCCTAAGACATATAAAAGTGCTTGCAAAGAGCAAACTCCTGCTAGTATATTATAACTGTAAGTATAAGCGATATTAATCTTCCTTAATTGGTTTCTGTATTATACGCAGGAGACTTCCAGGTATTCAGTATAAATAAAAAAAACACACGTATACTATTTTATTGACACCCCATGAATCTAGATAGATACATTTTTTCTAAAAAACAACTTTATAAATTTCGATTACGTTATCCGATCGTGTCGATTATTTCAACATGGCATGACGTCAATGGACACCAAAGCTAGAGCCTGTCCGCGACTCTGCGCGTAATCATCGTTCCGTTGCCATTTTGCACACTTTAAAAATAGGTATCTACTAGTACTGTATCGACATCTGATAAAGATCCTGTTAATCAGCTAATAATTATTTTTAATAAGAGGTATGCGAATGATGAGACGCGGAAGTCTAAAACAAGCGTATCTGCATTACAAGTTTTCGATTTGTTTTGCTACTGTTTGGCCGAA
>NW_023595345.1:0-5181 GCF_014839805.1 Manduca sexta | reverse complement strand
ACTTTAGAAAACGAAATATATTTTTCCTTATTCTCAGGAATAAGTTCAATATCACCTTCATCAAAATTAAGACCATGCACTATAAAATGAGCATCATAATTACTTAAATTATGAAAAAATACTGGAACAAAATTAGGTGCTTTGTATTTCTTTGAGCACAATGCATGAGCAACTCCTTCATAAGCACCAGTGTGGAAATTATATGATATTGTAGTATCTCCGTTTAATTTGTTGCTACAAATATAACATGACTCACTTTGACTAATATTTATTTTATCTTCATCCTTTAATGGTAATGGAGATTTAACAAAGTATTTTTATTACAAATATTTTCTAAATCTTTTTTAATTAATTGCATAAATTTTAGTGCGCAATCCTTTCCTGTATACGATATTTATACTGAAAAATTGTCATTATAAGAACATTTGATATAAAGTAGCAAAACTATACATTTCGTGTTTTGAACATTAGCAGTTGATGATTGATTTGGGTTATTAAAACAGCCCTCTATTGATTTAAGAATGCTTCCAAAATCAGCATATATTACAAATGGTACTCTTAATTTACGTTCAAAGTTATTGAATGAAATTTGGTTTGATGGGATTAATTCATTAAACCAGTTTCTTTTTCTATCGTTTTCCGATAGCAAACTTGTGCACACGTTAAAACAGTCATTTTCTTGGTGACGTTTTAAATTATCTAATGATGTAAATTTTAATAAACAACCATCACAAATATGAACTGCATGTTCAGAGGTTGATAATTGTTTAGATAATAATCTCGAGAGGTTTTTGATGGAAACAATAATGACCTTTGGTACCTTGAGATATGTACAATAAGTTTAAATGAGTCGTTTTCTATGTTTCGTGAAATATAATGGTCCTACAATTTTATTAGTTTTGTTTAATGAATCATAATGCAATCCGAAAACATTAATACTCATATTATTTAATTTCTCAAACTTATGAATGTCATTAATCTTAACAGGAAACGAGATATTATCAAAATTTAACTTGTTTTTATGTGTTATATAAGATGATACCCTGTTGGAGCTATGAGTAGCTGGATACAATCCTGACAATACTGCCCAACGGAAGCATTCATGATCATTATTTTGAACATTAATAACAGCTTTTTATATTTTATATCTAATGGTAAATCTATATATGAAGATCCACGTAATGGGTTAAATTTGTTAACATTTATGTCCAAGTGATTTATATTAACTAAACTCCAACCACTACCCTTTTTTCAAAATTTGTCATTTTGTTAGTTATTTCGGTAAATATTGATGGGAAAATAATGTCTTTATCATCCCCTTGACAAAAAGATAATTAGATATCTGAAAGTCAAAAGTATTACGTAGATTTTTTGTTTCTTGTATAAAGTTAGCATTGAGAATAAAATTAACTTTTACAACAGAGTGTTCAAGGATAGATCGTTCTAGTAGTTTATACATAACGCTTGTAATATTTTTCAAAAATAATTCGGGTGTTTCAAACAAATGGTCTGAAATGAAATTAGATTTCACTCTGTATGTAACAAGTCTATTACCGAAAGCGCTATCAATCAATTGAACATTAGAAAAATCATTATCCCTTCTGATTACATTATTTTTATGTGTATTGCTCTTTACGTGGTTGGTCAGATATTTTTTTAACACATGTACTTGACATTGAGGACATTCAATTTTATCATCAAATTCTGTACTTACAGTATTTTTGTTGATGATGATAATGTCGATGGGGCTACAAGGTGAAGCTTTTTCTTCCTCTTTATTTCTCCACTCAGTAACGTCGACGCTGATCTCTTCCTGCTGCCATCTCCTTTCATGCGAAAATAATTAATAACTTTATTAACTAACAAAAAAAATATATATATTGCAATTGATCTAATATCTAAATACTAACATTTTTGTTATTCACATTGTGAACAATATGCTTGCGTGGGTAATACACCATCAATGACGTCTTCATCTGATTCCGATACATTTCCGATTTTATGTCCATTACATGGAGTGTAATAGGGAGAAATATCAGGGTCTCTTAGCATTGACTCTGGTAAAACATTTTGTATATACCAAAACCTTATAAAATGATGATATTTTTGTAAAATAATATTTTTGCTAAAACCCGCAATCTCACTCTGGGATAAACTACAAATATCAAGCGAGCGGTACATTTTCGTTGTACTCCAATGTTAAAAATATAAACGGAAGAAACACGTGAAATGATTGTGAAAGACGTCCCAACCGTTATAAATACTTGGAATGTATCCCTCTTCATAGATTTTCAAAACATGTTACAACTAGTCTTAACATAATTAAAAATATTGTACTCACGTTTCGACTTGTGTTTGTTCCATTTTATCACAGAGCTCGTAAAGTTCTTCGTCATATTGCGATGACATCAGTTCCATTGATTCGATGTTTTCGACAAGTTCGACGAGTTCCATGTTGTATAAATCACAGCTCAATGCATCCATGATGGGAAATGACTTAGCAATGTGTAGTTTAAAAAATTAGTTCAGACCTTATATACTACCTAAACAATTTACTTTACAACTCTCTTAAACGGTTATTAAAAAAAGGATTCAATTAGTTCCAAACATGTTTTAACGGTTCCCAATTACTTTACAATCGTAAGCTTGACTTGACTTGACAAATATTAAAAAGAATCATAAGTATTTACAATAATTATACTTAGCACTAGCACAAAGAGTTCAAAATGCAAATAGATGAGTAACTTAAAACACTGTTTTACAATACAATCTAAATTATTAAAATATTTAAGTATAGCAATCGCAAAAATACAATGATTGGTTTCTTAGAACAAAGCATAATATCTAAATGAAATCAATTATTTCTTTCACACGAAGAACATTTCAAAGTTATTAAGTTATAAAAAGTTTATGCACTGGCACTACACACTGACACTTTCTTCATTTGTCTGTATCTATTGTATATTTCACACAATCGTCCTTACTAGCCAACTGTTTAGTAATATTGTATATGGTGTCCTTTACGGTTTGCAAGTTCTTATCACAGTCACTTTCTGCGTAATATTTAAGTCGCACTTCAGCGTGTTTCCACTGTTCGATCGTTGCAATATTTTTTATTTTATTAACGTCGTAAATTTCAATTTTAATCAGGTGTGATGCATGTGTGCCGTCGTCGCTATTAGATTTGATGTATGAAATGCCGCCACCACTCGTTGATCGACCAACACTGGATGACTTTTTCGTATTTGTCTTTTTCTTCTTTGGTTTTCGAAAAGTCATCGATGTTGTTAAATTCGTTCGATCTTTTATTGGCTATGATCGCCTTTTTGACTTTGGCTGCGAGCGTCCCTTCTTCGTCACTAGGTTCGTCGTTGTCATCAGCGTAATAATAACTCTTGAAAGTATTTTCAGGAAACTGTAATAAAAATTTATAAAAATGTTTTAGTTATCGGTTAAGTAAGTAGTATGTGATAAATACGTATAGGTATGCTAAGTATAAATGTACAAGTTAATAACAATGATAAATTAATAAGAGATCGAAGTCAGCTAAAATGTATTAACCTCGTGGACAACACATACAATAAACAATTAATTAAACATCTGGTTGGTTATAACAACGTTAGGTCAAAGTATAAAAGGTACTTACATTCATTTTTATAACAGTTTCACTATTTTAACACTTCACTATTACACTTAACTGGAGATCTCACTTGGAACAGAGCACAGAGTGGAATACGATACCATGTGATTTTGAGTCGGGCTTTTATATGGAGAGCGAGTATTGTTTCCTTACAGACAAGACTCAACATGTTTCCAACTTTCACCATAAATTTTATATTGAATACGTATTATTCGGAAATGGGAATAATAGAGACGAGACCTATTGTTAAAAATAATAGAGAAGTAGTAAATCATTGATAAAATATAGTTACCACCCGTGGGAACAATGAGAGGATGCAAAGGTTTTGTACCTAGAATTTGGGTAATGTATTATGTATGACAAACAATTGATTGATTTATCTTTCACAAACAATGGCCATAATGTGTAAAGGGTCAGTATTGAGTAATTGTAAACGGTTATTAAGTAGAAATACGATACAAAGACCTTAGCGTTTTTAATAAAAAAGGATCACTGATAGAAAGTAGAAAGACAAAAGCATAACGAAACAAAGGGAACAGGTCCAAGCTTGAAAATGAGCCGTAGAGCATGAGTAAAGTTAATGCATCACTCCATTCGCGGGTGATATAAATGCAATCCGCGGACGTTGGTAATGAAATCCACGGTTAACTTCGACGTAACATGCGGACGGTACAAGAGTAATCCGCGGACGGTATCATTGAAAGTCGCGGCCGATAACAATGAAATTCGCGGGCGGTATAATTTTAATTCGCGGGTGCTATCATTTTAATTCGCGGTCGGTATTATTTTAATTCGCGGTTGATATCATTTTAATTCGCGGTCGGTATTATTTTAATTCGCGGTTGATATCAATTTAATTCGCGGTCGGTATAATTTTAATTCGCGGTTGATATCAATTTAATTCGCGGTTGATATCAATTTAATTCGCGGTTGATATCAAATTAATTCGCGGATAGTATAGTGCCCCGGCCCTGGAGCAGCCCGCGGACCCCCCGTGGCCGGGGGCGCGGGGTGGCGTCGCAGGTGCTCGGGTATCGGTGAATCCCTTACTACTTACATCTCTTTTTGTGACTGTCAATACTGGACGTAATAAGACTTAACACTCAGGATGGCGAGCCCAGTGGAATACCAAACAATACTTCATGGTGTTGAATGGTGTTTCTACTGTTTATGGGCGGTCGTATCGCTTACCATCAGGCGAACGGCAAGCTCGTCTCGTTCAATACAATAAAAAGACTCCTACAAAGCCTGTGAGTCAATGTATTCAGAAATCAAACCGGCAGCCAAAAATAGCTTTTGAATACTTGATATCTAATATTTTTTGTATGAAATTGTCTCGCCCGATTGCGCCGACCCACCGCTCGAGTGTAAAAAAGCTCCTGATGCCATAAAAGTTCTACAATAAATAAACACAAACGAAGCTTTTATTATTAACGTCAGTGAGTCCGCCGGTGGCGTCAGTCATGAGAGTTAGCACTTCGTCAATTATAATTATATGGCTTAAAACCGATAACCAGCAAGGGGGTGGAGGGCCTAACTTT
>NW_023595344.1:0-18000 GCF_014839805.1 Manduca sexta | reverse complement strand
ACAGCTATCACCCAGTCTACAGCGAAAATAGACCGAAATGTTGGCAACACCTAACAATACAGCTTGTCTACAACAGAATTTCGCGTAGTGATACACGAATTTTGAAAGAAGACAATAATATTTCACTTGCGATGAGCGTTATTTGCGGCGAACATGTTGTTTAACGAAGACGATAACAGTGGACAAAAGTCTCTTAGGGTGTGACCTTCCTTTCAATTATTATTATTGACACACCCTGTTACATAAAAACTTATTTGTGACACGAATGGAGTAACTTCCTAATTTATTAAAAAAACGTTATTTTTTTACAAAATATGAACTTCATAGAGACTACGTGGGCACGATTAGGTACAGTAAAGTCTATTATTGCCGCCTAGCAGTTTTGTATTTTGTTTATAGGAAGTGTATTCAAGATCATTATTGATGTCTCAAAATGAGTACTGTAAAGTTATTCGTTCTATAGGGTTTAACATAAATGAGACACTAAACTAAACCCACACAAATGTAAGAAAAGGACAAAAAATAGGTTAAAACAAATGAGTTTACTCCAATGTCGGCGTTTAAATGTCCTCTTAAAACAGCCTGCGAGCAGCACCGTCTACAGAGTAGACTCGCACAACTCATCGCGCGATAGTACGATCACAGTACGATACTGCATTACAGAAATGCCGCCTCAGGCCTCGCGTCCGGGACACGCACGCTTCTGGCACAGGATAGATGCTGGCAGAAAGAGAAGTTCACTTGGTATATTTGTCAGTTTACAAAATAACAAAAAACACCAGTTCCGCTTCTGCTTTATCTTTCGGGGGTAAAAAGTGTGTGTGTGTATCATCATCATCATCACCATCATCATCTTCAGCAGCCGTAGGATGTCCTCTGTACATGGGCCTTCCCCAAAGATTTTCATATCGACCTATTGTAGTGTGTAAACAATAACATAATTTAATACGTCGCTCGATTAATTAAAACCGTTTACAAATATGCTCGAAATATTCAAAAATAAATACGTAGATAATATTTATCATTGTACGATTCCGATATTTTTATTGAACAATAATTCTAAAACTCAGATTTACGTATACAATACCAAGTGGTGGGAGAAAAAATATTAAAAGAAAACTAATTCCCATTAAACCACTTTACACTTCTTAATCATAAAAAAAATATACCATTGGTCTATAACCGACCTCTTTTGACAGAAATCAAAGGAAATTACCCGAAAAAGAAATCAAATCTATGTAATAAATATAAGCCTTAATAATTAAGACTAAGTCTAATAAGTTGTAATACTACTTGATGCTAAACTGGGTCTACATTTATTCGAAAGTCATAAACAAAGATCAGGGTTCCGCGGCGGAAGGCGGATTGCGTGATTTAGCCAGATATTCGGTTTTGTGTGACGGATCAAACTCAGTTAATTCAGTTTGTTGAGTTAGTACGCACTTCTAAATTGTAATCAATAGGATTGGCTGAATAATTGACATGAAAGAAGCGGTAATTCCACGAAGGTCAACTGTTTGCCATTCATTATAATGAATTTATTACTGAATAGCCCGCTGCTAGTTCCACAAAGCGGAAAATTAATTTAATTATGTATGTACTTTTAGTGAAAAGCTTCTACAAACTTTAACTGAATAATGGTAAATGAAAATTTACTGCTATTAAATTGTAACTAAGCTTTAAATAGAGGAAGATTTTAATACACTTTTTAGTATTATGTGATACGTTGTTACCGCTATTGCGTTGTGAGCTAGGTGTAACAACTTGAATCAGTGTGTGTGGCGCCTTTAATAAAGTCAGAAAATATAATAAGAAAGGTTAATTCGCTAGTGGTAGGATATATTTTGTATCCGCCCGGCTAGCGAGTACTGTACACAAGGTGTTAAAACCCGCCATAGTGAGCTACGTAACCGTGTCCGGGATCAGCCTGTGTATATCCGGTTACAACAGGCCGGCATAATTGTGTCGACTGCCGAGGGGTAATCATCCTTCATCAGTTGACATTCTATTGAATCCTACTCCACTTACCATCAGGTGCAGTGTGGTCACTTTGTCCGTATAAGAAAAAAAAATAAAATTCTAAGGGGCAGTGACGGAGTTGCTTGTCCAGTTAGTGTATCAAGCAAAAACTATTGTTCGAATGGCATCCATTAAAATACTACAAATATTCAGTTCATCGCATGTTGTTGGCATTTGAATTTTAAAATAAATTCTTTTGCAAAGTATGCGAATTGTGTACTTGTTCCATGAAGTGGTGGATCGCCTCATCGATTCAGGTCAATCGTTTTAGGCCGCGTTTAGGTCCTAGATACGAGCTGTAAATGTCCACAGATTACACAAGACCTAGATTGCCGAAAGTTCTTTTGTAACATTACACCTTATTGGTGTTCTAGTTGCCAAAACCAAACAGGCCTGACTTAAAGTCTCGATAAAAATCCACTAAAACTGAGCTACTTCACTCGATCATTTTTCGAACAGAGCCAGCCAGGAATGTTAGCCGATAGGTATGATGGTACTATATTGTAGTAGGGGCTTCAATGTTTAATAAATTCAAATTTATCTTTGCCTTTGGAAACAAAGACGTTAATAACATACATATAAAACTTAATTGGCGTCTAGACTAAAATATCGACTTAAATCAAACAATTTGCCGAAAACGCATTTCCAAACAATAAAATCAGTAAAACATTTACTGTCGTAATAACCCAGGGCCCTGTTAGTACGGGGGATGCAAATATAAGGTTGTGCTTACGCCAATAAAACGCGTGTGCGGGCGTCTATCATTATTATCGCGCGTTATGGCCCCACGTAAAACGCGGGGAGACCACACTGTGGGACGTCCGGACAATCGGAGACGAATAGCCGGATTATGGAAATTAAATGAGTTTGTTTATATTGTTGAATGGTATGGTATTAGCTTGTGTTGATGTGTATTTCAATACAAGTCGACCAATAAAAGATATATTTCAGTTGTGCTGTGTTATGACAAAATTTAATCTATATACGTATACGTATCCTTAACTCGTTTATTTCAAACAAACGATTATAAAATTATCTATCCCTTGAATTTCGTAATTGTGGTTACTCGAAATTGTCTTCCTGTACCTTTCCTCAGCGATAGAATTTATTGAGCAAGCAACAAAGACGCTCGCGAGTGCCGGCTGATCCGGGATTAGGGCGATTTTACGCGGCGCGTTAAATTTTCATTTAAACGCGTTCGAATGTTCCACAGCGACAGTAACGCGTTTACTGCTAGTAAATCCGTGTCACTCGTTCGGTAATGGTGTCGTGTTAAACTGTTTACCGATCCGGCGATGCCGGTGATACTGTTCCGGAACTTTTTACTGTTATGTGCACCGTTTTATGTACATGATATACGGTTTTATGGCCTACATGATGTTTTTAAGTATTAAGATTCGTCTATTTCGGGACTTTTAAAGTGCTTCAGTTGCCTTATCTATACGTCTCTGTAGGTAATGATATAATGTTAAAAATTCTTTTAGTTATAGACTAGGTACTGCACTTAAGTTGAGTAAATAAGTAAATTTTATTCGGATTTTATTTTGTTTATACCTAAAAATGTTACTTATCAACGCTACGCGATGTTTTGTCGAAAAGATGAAACAGTAACCCTGAGAAAAATAATATTTTCAATTACACTGGTTACACAAACATACCTTCTCCCTAAGCGAGGATAAATTATTCATCTCTTATTTGCATTAATATTGCTAACCCAGAACATTCTTTTATCACATGCAACCCAAGGTCTCCGGAGTCACGTTCTACCCAATAAGGGTTAGTTGCAGCGAGTTGCATAATACACGAGTTGTGCCACAACTAACTCTGACTTGCTATACACCTATTGCCACGACGGGTTAAAATGAGGCGGCATTGTCGATAAACATACATATTAAATAAGAAAACGATTAGTTTATTTTTATGATAGCATGTGTTGCGCAGTGAGCGTGGAGCTGTCTGTGATATGAGGCCGCGGGTTTGATTTATGCACAAAGATTTTAAAACAATATAAGATTTAGATTAATTGAGATTGAGGACTTTTTAATCTGCTGACAAACGTGCCAACGGTTCTACCTAGTCTACAGTGATGATGAGCATAATAGTCACCTAATAGCAAGCGCGACGCTTGACCATCAACTGTAGCAAAACACCAACCAGAATATGTATGGCATTGGTATAATCATCACCAACACAAACAGTAACTTTATACTGTCATTTAAACTGGCACAGTAATGATTAATGCCCCACCTATACTGTCTTTGAAAACAACTCTTGTTTCAATAACTTTTTTTGTTGACAATTTACATCCCCAGCATTTATTATATTCATTTTTACATACTACATTCGTAAAGAATATCGACAATTTCCCGTCTCTATTCCTTGTGCAGGTGTGATCAAATATGAAATCTTAAGCGTACATCTGATTACTCGCGGGTAGTTTCAATTAATGTTAATTGAGTTTTATTAACTTTTCCTTGCCAGTTCTATTAGGCTATTTAAAATAATTTCACTGCGTCGCATAAGGTAGAAGTTAAGCGCCAATTAACTTAATACTTTAATAACTTTCAGCGGCGACGTAAACTCCTTTTATGTGTTTATTTTTTTAATTTTATCTGGGAAATGATCTTTTTCGCGTAAGTTTACACAATAAGATACGTATTTACATTATTAGACAATAAAACAAGTGAATAAACTATTCGTCCTTTATGATGGTAAAGCGTAGAGAGCATGCTCAGAATGTGGGTAATAAAAATATTTCTAATGTTCATGGCTAGAGGCGTGTTTATTCAGTATGCAAGCGGAGCGTACATGATGCGTGTTGTTTATAGAAAAACGGATAGAAGTGAAATGGGTTAAGGACATTACAAAAAAAATGTATTAGTAGGAAAGTAAGGGTAAGAGTTTTAAACATGAGTAACCAAAATAAAATTTGCATCCACCTACATTATTATAAATTCTAATTATTTGCTCGCATATCGCGATAAACGACTAAGCAGATTGAAACTAAACTAATTTTCGAATTCAATCGCGGTTTTAGTATTTTATTTTTCTCCCGACATTTCAAAGACTTTACAGCCTTCATGGTCACGGTGGGGACTGAGGTGTTTTTCATCCGTAAAGTCAAAGTTACAATGTCTACCTACATTTTACAATTATACAACTTTTTTTAAATTTTAGCTGTTGGTGGTCCGATCTACCTAGAATGAGCTCACAGTGTCTTGAAACCGGTCTTTTGGGTTCCGATTTAATTAAATGTAGAATTGGATCCCAGGCTTGTGCAAGCTTCCAACCATCTTCCCTATTGAAATTAGGATGTTTTTTAATTTCAATAGCCTCGCGAATTATCCTAAACAGGAATCGGTGTTCCTTGGCGAGGATTTGTGGCTTGTCTAGTCGCAGATAATGATTGGCGCCTCCTTCAGAGTGTTCAGCGACTGCAGACTTCGTCCAGCGTCGGTGTTTCACGTCAGCTATATGTTTTTTTACGCGGGTCCCTATATTTCTTTTTGTTTGCCCGATATAAGAGAGGCCACAGTTGCAATCTATTTTCTATACTCCCGGTTCTTGTAGAGGTATGTGACACTTGACAGGTGGTAAAAATTGACTAATCTTCTTAGGCGGCTTAAAATAAGTTTAAAATAAATAAAATACTAACACCGCGATAGAATACGAAAATTAGTTTAATTTCAATGTCTAACATTCGCGTAAACATAAGAAATCATTACGACTAAGCAGATTTTAATGCACCTTTCAAAAGTAAGTTACTCGTAACTCCAGTGAATATAGGCCTAAAAAATCCAGAAATATAAGGTGAATAAAGAGTATAAAATTTCAGCTGAACGGAGCTAGCGTAGTAATGAATACCGCGTCAGTTCATTACCGGGCACCGGTAATTACAATTTGACGAGTGTTCCCGCTAAATAGATGTCACCGCGGTGGATGAGAGGCTGAATGCAAAGCGAAAATCCCTCTAATTAATTCAACAAGATTTTACAATTTTACAACCCTTTACGACGAACTGGTCCGTATTCAATAAACCTACATAGGTTTATGTTATTTTTATACACAAATGGGCAGAGAAGTGACTACATCATTTTTTTTAATCAACCGAATATCCCGCAAAGTTCATGCTTGATAGGATCAAAACTGCCTACGACGATAACAATACCCGACTTTCACTTAAAAAGTACTTCTAGTCATTGAACTGTGTTCGCCAACTTAAAACTTGTAAGTGATTACATGTTTTGAGTAAGACTTACAATACACAGCAATTAGAGACTATTGATGAAGTCAATAGTACTTAACCAAACCTCTTACAGCACACCCCCTCCACTTCTCCTACGCTTAAGTAAGCATAGGTGTAATGTTTACAAAATATGCAAAAATTCTTTGTTATTAATTTAATTAACAAATAATATTTAAAAATGAAAAAATAAATATCGCTCAACGAATATTGCTATCGTATTCCCTTTTTCCGACTCGCATGTCATAGAAAATAAACAAAGCATAGAACCTCCAACCATCTCTGGAGCTTACGTAATATTTGAACGGCCCCGTACTAGTTGCAGTCTCCTTCAAACCAGATCACAACAGTGGTTGCACTCTACTACTTGGCAGCAAAAGAAGACATTGTGGTCCTAACCAGACGGTCTTTCGCATACAAGATACCTACGTCACCTAATTGTCATGTTCATGACGAATATCATAACAAAATTCAAACATGTTTACAGTATTTCTGACTAGAAAAACAAATCATCGTTAGGAACAATGTCTCCATTTTTCTTAGGGGAGCACGTCGACAATGATAAATCAAATCCCATAAATCTAATAGCCGCGTGGCGCGTACGTCCATACAGGTGGGATTACCGACATGTCCAGACGGTGGGATGTTTCGTCTGTAGTCTAGACTGTGCCGTGTCCAAGTGTTGTTTTAATTAACTTTCGAATGCGTGGTGGGCGAAGTTTGGTGTTAGCCTGGCGTTTATTTTAAGTGAAACATGATCATGACATCAACCCTTTTTAACTTTTCAGATGTATCACTAAGGTTTTTAAAATACACATCACGCCTTTATCCCCGAAGGGATAGGCAGATACGCAACCAGCGCACTCACTTTTCACCTTGTGTGTTCCGTCCCATGATGTGATAGGGGATGAGCCTAACGCGAAAACGATTCCGATTGCACATTTGTGCTACCGATTCGCCAACAATTTTACTACTGGACTAATACCTACTGAGCAATCTAATATTACTTTGTCGGTACTAATGATTGAACGACAGAAACAGCTGAATATTATGTAAATTTTACATCTAAATACATTGTGTCTTGTACTATACGCAATTTTTTATCCTGGGAAAGTACTTAGTCGGATTTTAATCCAATAACAGTCTTTCACGCGGTCGCAGCTACGATAAAGTCTTAATATCATATCATTTCTAAGAGCAAAACGTAAGAATTAAATCTAAAAATGCCGCCAGAAAATTTCGCAACTGTTCTCAAAACTACGGCAGGTTAATGACAGAACAAATTTCGTCAGCTTCAAGGCTCATCTTATCAACAAACACATCTTACGTCTCTGTATACCTACCGCACTCGTCCTCTCTATCTTTTTGTTAATCTCACCCTTTGCGCAAGAAAACAGCGAATTTACATTTTCTGTATGTCTCGATATTCGAATAGGTTACGTAAACTAAATAGAAATAGAATTTGATAGGCAAATATCTTTTAATGGTGAGGAGGAAAGTAGGAAGAGGCATGTTTGTTCAGCATTGTTAGTGTTTTTTTATGGAGAATAGAGACAAGCTGGTCACTAGCCTAGTGCTGAAATTGCATGCTGCTAAACCTGTTTCAAAAGTAGAGTATAAATAATTGAATACTAGCAATATAAGTGCGACTTATATGTAAGCATGATAGCCCGCAAAGCTACACTTAAATTAAAAAAAAATGTTCACCACGCGGTAGTGTGCTCAAGTTGTTTGCCGCCTAGTACATCAGTCTATCAATCGAATTTTTCTTCAGAGGTTACTCAAAGATCTAAGTTATGCTGCTCTCGTTTATAATTTTAGTTCCAATCGCAAAACTGAATGAATACCACAGCAATAATTCGTTAATTTGATCGTACATACCACATTAATGCCATTCGACAGGCAACGCAGCCGCGCGTCACTGCGATGACATGCCAATTCATTTGCATTTCACCGATCACTCGCGCTAATAAAGGCTTGATCAAGCGGAGCGAACCGTTTCGTTGCGGATGCCTTGCGGAGTAAACTGTTTTGACCATCGGATTCAACGCACAGTTTATTAGGTGCAATAACTATATCGTGTCGGATAAAAAGCATAGACTGTTCTTCAACAATGTGGTACGATTACGCAATGTGTACAATATAATTCTGGGGGTATGAGTTTAACGTTTTAATAGTATAATATTTCGGAAGGTACGTTCTCATTACAGGATTTAAGATGTATGTATGTATAGAGTAACATACACTTGTACCTAAATAGAAAAATATCCTCGTTGCGTTAGTATGAGTCCTAATGTTATATGAATTTATACAAAATGCCTCACTACGATGAAATTGCGACCGCAACCGTAGCTAATGAGCAGATACTTTACGAGGGATTCGCAACAAACAAATAAGCGTCATGTGCCCGAGGCTTTAGAGTTTACTAAATTACAGCTGCATGAGTTGAATTCACGTTAATGTTATCTTAATTTAATTAATGTTGATTTTATGACGTAGTTCTTTGCGTTAACGTCATTATTAATTTGGGACGAGTCATTTACTATTTATTTATTGACTTGAGTTTCATGACTTTATCAAAGGTTATAAGTTATGCATTTTATTAACTACACCGAAAATATATTTTCATTTTCACAAATACACACACTCACACTATAATAAGATGTGTTTTTTCACATACATTTTTTAGATCTGCCGTTGTTGTCACCGGCGGTCCTGTGAAGATTTGGTGAGCCTTACCGTTATCACCGAGGGTGCCAGCAGACTGTATGCTGGCGACCCACTATCCGGGCCCGGTAGGAAGAAGGGAGAGGATAGAAGGAAGGAAGAGAGAAGAAAGGAGAAGGAGCTTTCTTAGGATGGTTGAAAGGGAATGGAAAGGGAAATGTTCGCGAACCCTTATAGGCCTCTATGTGTATATAGCAACCATGAGGTATACAAACTGAACTGTGTGCCTAGGGTCGCGGTAAATGTGCCCCCGTGCATGGGCGTGCATTTGGTGTGGAGACCAAGCGCACAAGAATTGCCTCGGAGGGGCACTTACACTTATTTGACATTGTGTCCCTTACGAATTCTTTTTCAATTCCATAATTTTATATTTAATTTCGTGTATAAAATAGTGTAATAAACCCCATTGATGCACTTAACACACCATTATTAAAATTAGGATCTAGTTAAAGTAAATTCCATGTTGGTAAGAACTTTGTTAACTAATGTCGTTAATTATGTCAAAGCTACGGCCTTATGTATCAATAACTTAGCTAATTCTAATAGGCATATGTGTGTAGTATAGTGGGCCTGACTGCCAATCGGTTGTCAGCAGATGTCAAAGGCATCGTGCGCCCATTTATTTTCCATTTTCCGCTTGCTGACTCCACTGAAGCGCTGGGACGTACTATCTTTTAATTAGGCCTGTATTAATATATGCTATTTATATACGATATCGCGGTTAACTCGTTAGTCTGGTAGTTATAATTGAACTATTATTCTGATTTTATCGCGGTTTTAATAATTTTGTTTTTCTCTCGACGTTTCGAGACTTTGCAACCTTCGTGGTCACGGGGAACTGAGTTGTTGGTCATATAATGCTAATAAGTGCAGTACCGATGAGCGTGGGCTGCGGCTCTGGCTGTTGGCGAGCGGCTCCTCGAGCAGCGACAGCAACGCCGCCGTCCGCCACGAAGTGCCGCAGCGGGCCGTGGCCCAGCGCCGCCAGCCAGCGCTCGTCCAGGCGGCACCACGACGACCCGCGCGCGCCCTCGCCCACCTGCACCGCGCACATCGTGTCACATGTCATATATTCTACTGTCAAACTCTCTTACTCATTCACTACGGGCAAAACTTCATTTAGTTCACACAATAAAATAATTCAAATCATTTACTCATTCATTTCATTAGGTTTTATTTTTAATATGTACCTGTTCTAATATCTGCATAAGAAGAGATTCTGCGGCGTCTCGCACGCGCATCGAGACTGGCTTTAGTTCTTTCTCATCTTTCATTTTGGGCGGTTCACCTGGTTTACCTAAAAGATCATCATTTTTATCGTTTACAAAATACAATAATTCGCGATGTAGTGTAGGTTTTATAAAACATATCATAGAAATAACATATAAACATGTTTACAAAAATAATTCACTAATTGAGGAAATTATAAGTGACTTGATCTACATTAAATAATCTAGTTCCATACAAAATATATCAATCAATAAATCTGTCCAAAAAGATTTTAGACATTGTCTGGTCGACAACGATGCTATGGACCTTGACTCTTGGTGCCGGAGATGCCGAGCTCGACGACCTCCATGAGCGTGGCGAGGCAGGCGGCGTCGGCCAGCAGCGCGGGGCACAGCCAGGCCGACAGGCACGTGTAGGCCGCCACCACGCACGAGTGCAGGTCGCGCGAGTGCGCCTGCGGCGGCCGCCCGCACTGCACGCTGATGTAGTCGCAGATCCACCGCACCGCGCGCGCGCTCGATCGCCTCTGCAACGCGCGTACCACAAACTTGTACCGACACTTGTAGAAACGCTTACAACGTGCGTGAAAAGGAAAGTCGGGGAAAGTGCTTCGATCAGTCCCTTTCCCCCACGACACCCCGCTCAAAGGTGGAGGGACGCGTCATTTTTTATGAAATGAGCTGTACACTGTAACTTTGGTATAGTTGAAATACTGTAAAATACGATATGTCGCTGATATAACAAAAGAAAATTTCGATCCTACAAAATAATGTGCGCAAAAAAAATAATTGACTCAACTTACCTATTATATACTCTGCAAGACATGAAAATGACAAGACACATAATAATACCAGCCCGGTAATCTGTATTGCATACTACCTACTGTGGGGCACGGACCTCCTCAACTAAAAAGGTTCAGGCCTTAGTACACCACGCTGGCCTAGTGCGGACTGACAGACTACACATACCCTCGAAATTTATATGGAAACTTCTCAAGTATGTAGGTATCCTACCGATGTTTTCCTTCACCGTTAAAGCGAAAGATAATTGACAACCAATACACATGTAACTAAAGAAGTCACACGTCGCGCATCTCTTAGATTTTAAGCTTGCGGATATTCATCTCGGTAGAACGTTACATTCCCATCTAGCCTATTGTTCATTTAAAAACAAACAATGAATCAACTAAATTACGAATTAACATCTCGTCAAAACCGTACCCTATCGTTCAGCATGTCTTTTGAACGCACTCCCTAAACATCCCAATGCATAAAAAAAAATTATCAATATATTAAATCGTGCAGGCATGATAGACCAACTCACCTGGCTTCGACGAGTGTAGCTTGGCGAGTCAGACAACAGTTCCAAGGCAGCGAGGGACACCTGCAAGTCTCCCTTCCACGAGGATATGAGCCGGTGGCACACCAGGTAAGTGGCGCGCACCACTAGCGCGGCACCTAGCGATCGGCGAATCATTGAAATGACAGTTTGTACTGACAAACATTAATGCCATATAGTCATGCATAGATAGATAACTAGTTTTTTCTATGTATGCATAGTACATATTTGATCACAATAGATAATAGAAAAATAGAAAGATAGCATTTATATCCTACGCAAAGTAGAAAAGAGAATAAAACCTAGAAGAAATATAGTTAACTACAACATCGATTTACTTTTGTCGAAAGTATTTTTTTTTTTCTTGAGTTTTATAAAAATCCCACAAAGATTATGGAACTTGATGATACATATTAAACTGATATTATTTATTTAGATCCCCATAACTTTACGGTCATGTGCTTTGTTACAACCATTTCAAAAACCAGTTGTAAAATATCTTAAAACAATAAGGTGGTCCCTGGAATAACAGAACCATTTGTTACAATATCAACACACAATGGAATGGAAATGTTAAATAAAAAATGCAAGCAAACATCGAACACACAGAACATGAAAATGCACTTTGATAGCTATAGACAATATGTTAACACAGAAATATGAAAACTATCAAAACGATAGATCGAAAAAAGTATCGATATTTTTATATAACAGAGTTAGAAACATCGATAAATAAATGTAATTTGTCTTCCGTAGATAATTTGCAGATGGTATATGTATATAGCTAACAAAGTTAATTTTAAGGAGCGATATTTTTATAAAAGCACTTTTTTTACTTCTACCAACCACGATACATGATATCACAGCAATAAAAAATGTTTTTTCAATTTAGTACGATAAAGAAAACAAATTAAAACTATCGCTCCTTAATGAATGCCAACCAAAAAAAAACATGTATAAAATTACCGAAAAGAGGCGATGTCGGGTCTAGCTCCCTAACGTCAGCGGCGAAGTCTTCGAGCGAGTGACTGTCCGCGCTGCCGGACGCGCTGCTGCTGTCCGACCGCGCTACAACATGGCCCGTTATGTACGACATACGACAATGGGTTAAAAGTGACCCATTAATGTGTTGACAGAAGTCTTATCTCTATCACGTATGTCACATCTACATCGACAATGTGCGACCCATTTCGTGTATCGAGAGTAGTCTCATCTCTATTGACTTACATAGGCTCTTCTCCTACAATTAGTGAAACAGTTCAGCTATGTCTAAGGCTAGATCAAGAGGAAACATCTAGCATGTAACTGAATAACTTCTGTTCTTGTTTCCTAAACATTACTGCAACTTTTTTTTCGAAACCGTCACACCCTGGCCATATTTTTTTCTTTATTTTTTTTTTATAAAACATATAAAACAGAATATAATCAAACATATTTGTAAGATTTTCAATTGTTCTGATCTACACTGACTTCCGTAGGAAAATGGTATTTCATTTTATTTTATTATTCTTCTGTATTTTAGGAGCAATGTGGCTGCACTTTGTTTCCTTTGATACATCCTTAAGATTATTTTATCACACTATTTTTTCCTAGCGTTGACCAAGTACTTAATTTTCCCCCTTCCATTGTCACTAAGTGTTAACCACGAGTGGTACCAATAGCTGCATTTAAACGAATAATAAACAATCTAGCTCCAAATCTTAGCCTACAATTCTACACAGATTTTTGTCCAGTGCCTGCTAATATTTTATAGCAAAGTTACTCTGAAAGAGCTAGAATGCTATTCGCTAGCTATACGCTGTCACTTTCAGGTACATCAAGTGTAGTAGCACTAGTCCTATCTTATTATTGGTGTTTCGTATGTATTCATGACAATTAACCCATGACATTAGTCTGTTGTGAATGGGAGTTATTCAAATCACTTCGGCCCGGTGTTAAAAATATTATACTACATATACTTATAAATTTATGATGCCTATACAATACAGGTCAATTTCTTATGTTTACGCGAATAGCCATTGATATAAAACTATTTTTCAGATTTTATTGCGGAATTTTATTTTTTTTGTCGACGTTTCGAAGACTGTAGCTTTTACGGTCACAGGGGGGATTGCATGATGGATGCAGTCTTCTAAACGTCGCGAGAAAATTACAATATGAAAAACCGCAATAAAATTCTAAAAATAATTTTATTTCAATATACCTTATTGTATTGACTAGTTTAAAGGATTCCAATAACTTATTAGTGATATCTTGTGTCAAAATCTGGCAGATAACAGAATGATTGACCTTAATGCAATGTCATGTTGCTTAGCAAAATAAAATGTAGCGTGTGGATGTAGTGAAGTGTTTTCAGTGATCGTGTGACGCGCGGTGCGTACTGCGTGTACACTCGACAGTATGCCAAGCCTAGGTGATCGTGTTTACTTCAAACAACTGACAGTATCGGAACATTGATACTTACACGAGTCGATAGTATACACCTAGCTTGTTTAATCACTAATTACTCTACGGTCGAACGTGACAGAAGATTCGACTGTAGTTATGTATTGATTGGAATTAAGTAATCTGTAGTTATGTTGTTTAAAATGGTAAGGAATCAAAACAATTTAATCGATACAATAATGACCTTATTCGGGTGTAACAATCGACTCGTGGAAGTATCTTAAGACAAGACTTGTGTATTGTAAAAATATCTTATATTCCGTTACTAGATGAAAATAATCCAAAAATATATAACGGTATCAAAGAACTAAAACCTGTTCACTATCATCTTTTTTAACATAATTTTCATATAGTAACGCAACATTTGAAAATGTCGAACTTTATCAGGTTCGACGTAGCATTGTTTGTGCGTAGTGCGAGGTACCTTTATAGTCAGAGTGCGCGTGCGCGTGTGGCTGCGCATGCGCGGCGCTGGCGGCGGGGGCGGCGGGCGCGTCGTGGCGCACGCACAGGTACAGCGCGGACAGCAGCGGCGCGGCGAGCGCCTCGGCCCACTCCACCTGCACGGCCGACACGCACATCACCGAGATCTTGCCGCGCGTCAGCTCGCCCAGCGTCATGCCCGCGCTGCCACACAACACACACACAGTTAGTTACGCAAAACATTCAACGGCTCTCCATTTTCGAGGACTTTCACGCTGGTGAAGCCAATAATTAAATTTTAAGTAAATTTTCCATTTAAATTGAATATTTAAAAATATATTTCCCTACACTACAAATTATTCAAATAGAGCACGAATCTTAGTAACATTTGATTAGCCTATTAGAAGGTACGTAATAATGTCACATGCCTAAAACGTGCTGTTTCTTTTTTTTATATTATTAAGTTACTTTCGCTATGTGCGTATTGCATGCGAAGAAATATTTTTAGCGAAAAACCGTACTTACTACTCATTACATCCGGGGAACTCTGGCACCGGCAATCCTTTATAATGATAGGGGAACGCGACCAAAGACAACAGCGCACTGATGGCCGCCTTGCGCAACTCTCTCTTGTCTATGGAGCCGCACTCTAGCTTCGGCTCACGTTCCGGCAGGATTTGCTCTAGAGCGTTTACGAAGTCTGGCACTAAGACTAGCACTCCGTCCAAATCCAGCCTGGAATGATAATTATTTGTATTGTTACTGTTTATACAAATAAATTTTCATTTTTAGTGTTGTTCTAAGGGAAAGGTGAAGTGACTCCATTACACTCGGTAAGTAGAATGGCATCCAAATAAAGTATCGATTGACAGGAAATGACTTTTCGTTACCAGTTAAGACAATTTTGTCTTCGTACACAAAATCAGATACTCACAGGCTGACTCCGACACGCGATTTACTAACAGAAGTCAGTGGCAGATTTTACACCGTGTTTACGGGTGCTATTCGGCTGGATATAACTCTCCTACCACTAGTATTTTGAGTCACCTTTTTACTTTCGGCCTAGACTGCGTCAAACGTGAACCGTATTGACATGAAATTAATTCTATTTTTTTTACAATCGCAAATGTAGATTTAATGTAGTTTGCTATCGTTAAGTTATGTAGTGTGTTGTGGCGTGGCGACCTGAAGAGGTCCGGCGCGTTGAGCACGACGGCGGCGGCGGTGGCGGGGTCGCGCAGGCCGCGGTGCAGCGCCGCGTAGCACCGCGCCAGGTACGGCGCCAGCACCTCCTCGCGGCACGGCTTGGCGCACAGCACGCGGCACACCGCGCCCAGCGCCTCCGCGCGACCTGCGCCGCACACACACACTATACTGCACTTCATATACGAAACCATACAGACAGGCTTATTTTTAGAAGCACTGTCTCCCGATCAATCTTACTCGATTAACCTTATTACTCGTTACTCAGATTTTTAAAAGAAAAACAAACAAGGTTTTATGAAATGCGTTTACCTGGTTGGTAGGCCAACATGCTCAGTTTATACGCAGCATCCGACATCAACGGCGGCGGCGGCGTCCCATCCGTGCGTTCTGAAACATAAAATATTTAATTAATTTAAAAAATCTTACAAATAATTTTGGTCCTTCGAGCCATATACCATCCATGTATTGTAAAACACAGCGAGAAAAAATTATCGGCACTATTAACAAATTTTGGCTCTTCGACCCATAACCATGAGCCATATTTAGATCATAAACAACTCAACAAACACCCAAAATTTAAACATTACAACTAAGATTTGATCTTTCGAGCCATATCACTTTAAAAACAAACTCACGCTGATTGTTGTTGTAAGTGGGCGTGGTTCCAATGAGGGCCGCTTCGAACAACCATTCTCCGAACAAATGAAAGATTGAATTCACCTTCGGACGTAATGGAGTAAGTGGTGGCTTTTCTGAGTCCCCCACTGTAACAAACACAAGAGAGACAAATTAATAATGTGGGATGAAAGTAGTGTTGCAATAATTAATGGAATCCAATACTTTTCGGGAACAAGCCAGGAAAATATATTATCTGGAATGCAAACCGATTCCCCTTACGTTGATCGTCTTTAAATGCGAAGTAAAATTAGTTGTTTGTCTCATCCACTTAGCAAGCACACAAAAATTTTAATTAATCAAAAATAATTAAATCCAAATTGAATTAATCAGTCATTCTCATAAATTTGCTAGTTATTTTACACAAATACTTGCTAAACACTTGCCAAATTAGACCAACTAGACTGTCTGTTTTCTCGAGGCGATTGATCCCATATTTACCTTGCGAGGTGATAGAGTTTGGCGGAGTGGTGGGCGCTACACTAGCCGGCCGACTGCTGCTCGTCAAACCGATGAGCGAGGTCCGCGGGGTGCCTGGACCATTCGATTAGATTACAATCGATAATCGATATGAACAAACTGGTTGTACTGTTCACAAACTAAGCCAATATAAAGTTACTATTATATCCATATAAAGGCAAGACAAATACTGTTGACAGAATAAGCCATTAACAGGGTAAAATGTCTTAGGAAAACATAAGAGTTGATAAAATTACTAACGTTAGAACATAAGTAAACAATCAACTAAAATACGAACTAAAATAAATAGCATACTTTGATTGTATAAAGTTGTATAAACATTAATTAATAAAAATAATATCTATTGGATACTAAATAAGAAAAAAAAAGATACTGATTGCTTAAAAAAAACATAATCGTGACTTTTTTACCGTTTCGTCGTTACATGAATATACATACTAAAATATTTAAATCGTAAATACAAACCCAATTCTAAAAAACATCGATAGGTCGAATCAATAATCTTCCAAGCTCTATTTAAATAAGTAACTATTTTTAAAAGCATTAAAACTATAGACCCACAACTTAGCTTTCTAGTTGTTAATTATTTTTATAAACCAATTAATATTTCCGGTGATAAAAAAACAAAGTTGTGCCGGAATATACATACCTTTAAAGAAACGGTTTTACATACGTCACCGATCAAGCCATACGTGGAAGAAAAAAAACGCAAAAAAGAAAATTAAAAACCAAAAAACTTTTAGCGACAGTAAAGTAAAACCAGGCAAGTACTTTCCACTTTAAAAAAAATACGAGGTGACTACTTGAAATGGGAATTTAATCAAGGTTTTTGTAAGTTGGTTTAAATCGATATATAGACTTTTAGAAGTTATTCAAATATTCCCATTTCAAAGTATCGACACGTATATCGATATCTTACTTCTCTCTGGAACTTTATCCCTTGGCTTGGAGGCGGACACGCTGAAGGACTTGGCGAGGCGGCGGTGCGCGGGAGGCGTAAGGTCGCCGTCGTCGGCGCCGCCCGCGGGCCCCGCGCCCCCTCGGCCCCGGCGCCCCCCGCGCCGCCGCCGGCCCCCGCGCCCGAGCCCCACCACCGCTCCGAGCCGCGCCCTGCCACCCGCGTGCAATGCACTACTATACACCACGCACCGAAACGACATACGACACACCTCACATCGTCTAAGCTAAAATCACTGTCTATACATGCATAATCT
>NW_023595343.1:0-7550 GCF_014839805.1 Manduca sexta | reverse complement strand
CTACATATCTGCCTGTCTACAGACTAAAAGTCCTTTATGTGATAAAGGAAATTCTTTCATCCTTCACATATATTCACGAGACAACACAACATAGCTCCAAGACAAAATTTCATGTACAGTCAGCCATAAAAGTAGCTGAACGAATTTGAAACGTTTGTACACATTAATTCGAAATATTCCCTTTCTTTGTCTAAAACAAAGTAAACCTTTAAAGTAAATTTGAGTACAGAATTGTCGACACCAAGACAACATTTTTAAGGCGATTTGAAATTTTACATCCAACTCCTTTTGTGTCTGACTGTACATACACTTTGACATCGATATTAAAGTTAACAATGTTATTAAATACCGAAGTACACTTCACCCTCTGCCCGACGGCGAATTATTGGGTATCGAAATTTTGATTGCGCACCAAGTTATTTTCGGTTTATTCATCCTTCGCAACAATGGTTTAGACACGAAAATGCCAGTTAATGGGTGTTTTTGTAAATCATTTAGCCCGTTCTGAACGGCGTTACGAAAGTAGACAAGATTAATTTTATACAAATACTCTTCATTGTAACCATTGTTAAATAGAGAGACACAAACAAGATTAATGCATTTTCTTAAATCGATGGTTATACACCATGGGCGGCCTTATCGAGATTAATTTTATTAAGTAGGAGTAGCAGGAACGCGCATATAGAGACTTTCCCGCCCTCAAACCCACCACTACAACTCCTGTAAGCCAGGATCAGCAATGGCACGCATTATAGCACCGAGCAGAAGCTCGGCGAGTCTCAGGAATCTTACGCATCACCGATTATACTCATCATCATCGTATATATCATTTTAGTATCGACATGCGCATTTAGTATCTACTAGGTATTGCTCGCAGATAGATTCGTCCGTGTGATAAACTATGCTTGCTACAAAAGTACCCTAAATCACTGGCTACCCATAGCGCCATCAATTTAAAAATCGGATTGAATGGTCAACTATTTCCTATTACAGCAAATTACTGGGATAAAAACTGGCCTACGTATATATTCGAGGACATGGTCCATTAATATTCTAAATTTCGTCCAAATTCAGTGGTTTCTGCGTTTACTTCTAGCAAACATCAAACATTCCCATTTATAATATTATTAAGAGTAAAACTAATTTTGCACGCCATTTCGACCATTTTAAGTCCATTCCTGAGATAATTTGTAGGTAAGTCCATATAGCATTCAAAAATATAGTAGCTTTCCATTGGTAAAAACGTTTTCAAAATTTAAAATTGTAACACGAGTGAGCAAATGCATTTAAAAAAACTATGAACTTGTTAATATGCACGGCAAAGTGACCTCACTGCACACGACTGACGACAGATGATTACCCCTTAGCAGACGACACTATTATGCCGGCCTGTTAAAACTGATATACACGGGCTGATCCCGGAACGCGACACACTTATATGGGCCACTATGGCGGGTTTTAACACCTGGTGTACCTGTAATAAAAGAACAAGGGAAAAAAACAATAAATATTTTATAATTTCCACAAGCGAACTCCCACTTCCACAATTGAGTAGCCATCATAGCATACGCCGTTAGGATGACAACCATCAAACATCGCCAGTTTTCAACAGCCGCCCAGATTTTCACAACATTCTAAAACTTCTCCTAAACTAAATCACGCTCCCAAAATTACTAAACCACCTGTCCAATTAGGAAAACTAATTATCTCTCTCAAAACAACTTAAAGCACGCCATTTCCAACAGCTCACTAAGCCGTGCGGATTCAAGTGTCATTTTTTATCCGAAAGAATTTCATTAACGTTCCGGCAAGATGTTGCCTCTGTGAAAGATGCTCAGCACTTACGCTTATAGCTTAAACATAGCTCTGTAGGATTTTGTACTTCAATTCGTTTGGAATACAGCAATTTGTACCTTAACATCCACGTCGCAAAGGATAATCGATGAGCAAAGAAGAATGAACTTGTTCAACACGTCGAAACTAATTCCTATTATAACTACTTCTTTTTTACTATCATTTCAACGGTTTCATTATAAATACTTGATCAAAAATATAACTTAAATTCAATTTATTTTTATATTGTGAATATATCATTCTTTTTTCTCCTTTACATTATGACTTCCACCATTCATCTATCAATGATTGCGCCACTATAGAGTGCTTTATCATTTTCTGTTAATACAATAGGGATATTCGATACTAAAAAGTATCCGCAGAGAATAATCTCTATGCTAAATATTCCTAAAGAGGACCGATGTCGGAAAAGTTATCAGTTCCCTGAATAAAAAGTAAAACATTCAGAATAACGTCACTTCCTATTTTCAAAACATTTTCAAAATTGGCCGCTATCTGGGCGGATATTAAAGATATACCACCAGAAAAGTATGTACTTTGATCGTTGCGGTCACAAGCCAACGCGCCATAAGTATATGTAGTTGTTGACGCGCGTCGGCTTGTCATCTGAACGGTGTCTAATAAATATAAGAACAAGTAGCACATCATGAAGAAACCGCATCACAACCGCTCCCCCTGAAGGCCGTCGCACCAACGAATTATCCAACTTCGGAACATTGAGCTTACTAAATATATGTATAATATAAATCGCATCGATTTTAATACAAAAAAAAAAGTAGGTATGTTATGTTGTTTTTTTTTTGTTTGGCATCTGTATACCTAGATTAGTGATAGAAAATTCTAAATTCTATTTTTATATGATAAACAAAGCTGAGAAACAGACTTGTTATCACAGCAATGCTCCGTCCTCAGATAAAAAACGTCTATGAATAAGGGGATTAATGTAACGATGATCTTTAGGTATCACTACGTCATCGCTATAATTGCTAAATAAATACATAGGATTAGAGACGTTTTATTTACGACGGAACTTTGAATAAACGAACTCGATAGTACAAATTGCTCATGGAATTTCATTTCGCTTAGTACGCTGAGACATTACTCATTATTGAATCACATAATTTCCAGTAACATTGACTGTAAACGATAATAAACATATAACTATGCATTACTGCGACAAATAAATCGCTCGGAAATAAATCGCAGTGCGCGCAACCTCCGTAAAGCTAATAACGTCTTCGTGCTATTTCGGAAACACTCGTGGCCGCTCGGCAACGTCTGTGTTTCTTGTTTATTTTTAGATATTTTGTACAATACGCTAATGGTGCCGCTCTCGGCTCCATTCAACGTTTTCTATTGTAGCTAGTAAACAAGCAAATAAAACTCTATGTTGTGGTAATAGTGGTGAAATCTCTAACGCAGTGTTGATTCACATACGACTGTTAACATAATTAATGTAAACGAAATGTGAATGGATAGATGATGGGTGTTTGAAGATTGTATAATTCCTGGATTCAATTCATAAGACATGAAGTTAGTCACACATCCAGAACAATGACTCTCCGAGACAATCTCCGGTTAATATATAAAATATCTGTTTATTATCAGATTATAAATACGAACTCGTAACTTGTACCAACGCTTAATTAGAAAACCACAAAAAATATTGTCTCAACTAATATATCGAACAAAACCATCCACGAGGACATTTTTCAAACTATGCCACCCGTCTATATCAAAGCCCAGCCCCAAACACGATCCCTTAGCAGTGAACGATAAACAAATTAGGTAAATTTGCGAGGGCTGCTATACATGTCTCCACAAAGGCCAACGTTTCCATGAAATATGCTTAATAATAAGATAAACATGGACGCAGTCTGGCACGTCAGATGGGGCACAATGCCCCCCTACTATGAGAACATTCAAATGGCTGAAGCTTATTAGAATGTAGCGGTGTCTGTGTGGCATAGGTTATTTCATGTTTGTGTCTACAATTCTTCGTCAAGACAAATTATGTTGACGCAAATGTATCCCCTATGTAGGCACTAAAACACATAATTGTGTCCCGTGTCACTGTGTCGGTACTAATACTCATACATTATATCAGTAGAGTACAGTGTTGCAGCTTCTTTTGACAATAAATAATTGTTTTATTGAATCAATAATATTACTTAAACTAAAGAGGCATCCTCACAAGTTTCGTTTAATCCCTCAGCCTAAGTTTTCTGGTGATAGGATATATTTCATATTCGCCCGGATAGCGATCACTGTACACAAGGTGTTAAAACCCGCCATAGTGGCTTGCGTAAGTATGCCGCGTTCTGGGATCAGCCTGTATATCCGGTTCCAACAGGCCGGCATAATTGTATCGACTGCCGAGGAGTAATCATCTATCGTCAGTGGACGTTCTATTGCACCCAATTCTACTTACCATCAGATGCCGTGGGGCCACTTTGCCGAACCCACCTAAAAAAAACTAGTACTATTGCAGAGGCATACTATAGTAGTACTCTCAAAACGCCTCTCGCTTACCTGATGGAAATGTGATGTACTTTAATCAGCCGATAAAACCTACAGCTCTTGAAGCCTAGTACGTCCACATGTGTTAAGCGATAGACGCTTGGGAATATCGAGATAAAGCTAAGAGGATTATATAAATAAACACTCAGTACACTCTGATCCCATACTAGGAATCCTTGCGTGTTCGAAACAAGGGACTTTAGTCTTTATTACGCGCGGCACAAACATTGCGGATCACACACAAACACGGCTCCAGTTGTATTTGTCAAAGATGTTTATTTTAAATCTATCTTCTGGTAGGTATAATGATTTCTTATGTTGACGCGAATGTTAGACATCGGAATAAAACTTTTTTCTGGTTTTATTTTTAGTTATTTATATTGAAAAAAAAAAATAAAGGTTTTGTATAATACAATTATTGTAAAATATAAATAGATATAGCAACTTTCACTTTTCGGACGACCGACACCTAAGTACGTCCCGTGACCACGAAGACTGCGAATTATTCGAAACGTCGAGACAAAATTATAATATAAAAAGCCGCGATAAGATCCGAAAAATAGACTTATTTTGATGTTCTGGTGGGTACTTGCGAAAAGCACCAAATATCTAACGGGCAGGGTTAAGAACTGCCTTAACGTAATTTGGGGAGCTTCCCCGTCACGGTCCAGGTCGCGTCGCTGTTGAAAAAATGAACACCTCAACACCTCAGAGCTCCCCAAATAAAAATAAAACTATGTAAACATGCTTAGATCAACTAATTTACTGCTATATTTAATCTCAAAATTGCACCATTGTATCAAAATCCCAAGAACAGACTTCATTTGGTGGTTGGTGGTTTGAGCATTTAGAGAGGATGGATGATAGGACACTAATAAAGACGATATAATATAAGGCGAATGTGGATGGAAGAGCCGGTAGGGGTAGACCGCACCGAACCTTCAAATGTCAGATATCAGACATTCCTTGTAAAGGCCAGATCAAAAGTACCCTGAACCGGCGGTAATGCATGAAAAGATTGATGAAGGTGGAGGAAGCGAAAGACGTATTCCAGAATCGTGCAAAGTAGCCATCCATAGCCTATGCCTACCCCTATGGGATAGAAGCGTGATACTATGTAGGTATATATAGACTTCAACGCAAACAGAGCCGTTAGCAGAATCTAGACAAACTTATAAATGTCAATGGTATATTACATCGCGGAAACAAGCAGACATTTCCGTTAATGCCACAGAGGTAACACCAAATGAATATTTCATTCGGGCAATCGATACCGTCCCCGTACACAATTGTGCAAATATCATTTATTCTATTATATTTACTCGAGTAACAACCGCCATGTCTCGGTTTTCTCGACGGTTCACTGAATAACTAATGAGCAAGGAACCAAGCATTTGCTAACTGGAGATATCAATAAATTGCCTTATAGTCTTGCGGAGACAATAAGGATCAGGAAAGAAAAAACTCGCCATGTTGTGGTGAAATATGGAACCAATTCCTAGTTCTGGCAACTTTAACTTTAAAATGAAAAGCCAAAGTGGCACCCCCAGAGCAAGTTTTTATTTTCCTGGTCGAGGTATTAAGTATATTTTGTTAATACTTAATACAAAACTTAACATATCAACATTATAGCATTAAATGTATTGTTTTTTTATAAAGTTTTAGAGTAAAATATCGTATTGTGTTAATTTTTTAATTTAACGCTCTCACACAATTTACTTTTATTATTACTATTATCTGACGGGTTTTTTAAAGAGACTGTCAATAACTTTTTTTTTCAAATGTTAAAACTTCAAAGAATATTGAAACTACATTTGGTTTGTACAAAGAACATTACTGATTCACGACTCGTCAAAACGAACCAGCATGAATGGTTTTTAATCACAAACGTTACGTGCTTACGCTTGTACTGACTATCCGTCATCACTCATGACCCGTTCAAATCCAAAATAGAAACCAAAATGATTTTTATTCCTTAGCGACATTTACAATATTCCGTAGAGCCGCAGCAAACTTGGGAATGATGCACAACAAAACCATATCAACCGTTACGTACGTATGTACATACGTTTAATGATGGTAGGATAAATCTTTATATCCACTCGGATAGCGACCATCGTTTATAATGTGTTAAAACCCGCCATAATGGCTCACGTGAGTGTGTCGCGTTCCGGGATCAACTTGTGTATATTCGGTTCCAACAGGCCGGCATAATAGGCTACCGGACTCATTTTGGTTCTTTACTATTATCGAATATTTACATAATATAAATTAGAAGAAGAAGGAATTATTAAAATCCAGTTAAAAATCAACAAGTTACAAGACTTAGAATTCCGGTGGAAGGGGTAATTAACAAGAAATAGAAAAGAGACGAAATATCCACACGTGACGTCATCGGGAATTACGACGCGTGCGAAAAAAAGAGATGAAGCGATATCCCCACATCGCGGCCACTTCTGCACATAACAATTTTTTGTACAAAATCAAGCATAGGCCGGTCCCCTATTGTATCGAGTGTCCACTGCCGAGGCGTGATCTCTCATCAGTCGACATTCTATTGGACCCCACTCCACTTACCATCAGGTGCTGTGGAGTCACTTTGCTGTGCTGGTATAAAAAACACGTTTAATGCAGAACTGTTACCTAGCATATTCAGACCTTGGGCCTTATTCTCTATCCCGCATGTTATTTTAACAGTGTGTAACAAGCACGTAACACAACGCATCATGTTCAGGACTATAGAAATTTGGCTTACAGAATACCATTCCAAGCACATTTCTCGAAGATAACATGATACGGCCGCGTTACGCAGTTACACTATCATACAGAATAAAGGCCCTGATTACCCACATTTAACATATACACTACGCCCCTAAACTTGTTCTAGGATAATACAAAAATATTTCTAAAGCAACTATACACTTTTTTATACCTTTTATTATACAAATGCATAACACTGAAGATTTTGTTTGATCGTGCCAATCTCAGAAACTACTAAACTGATATTTTTTTGCACTAATACGAAATAACATTACTCTTGAGTGCTATAGGCTACTATTTATCCTGGAAAAACTTTCACGCATGCGAAGCCGCAGGCAAATACTAGTGGACCATAACAATAATATTAATAACATTCCCAAAGGTCTCCGAGTCGCTGCCGTTTACGCAACATGTAC
>NW_023595342.1:0-16057 GCF_014839805.1 Manduca sexta | reverse complement strand
TGTTAACATAACATAAAATCAGATTGACGAATTTGCCCCAATACTAATAATAATAAGAAACTGTTTTATCACTGCTTAGGTACTAACCCTTTATCCATCTCCCCTCTCCCCTTATATGCTGGTTTCAAAACAACGTTCAATAATGAGAAGTGCGTTCTAACTCCCAATGGAAAGAACTAAGTATTTTCCGAACGAGCAACTCAATTAAACGAAAAGCTTCAATGATCGAGATAAAGACATTGTGAGACCTTTGACCGATTAATTAGGATCAGAGCTGATCTAACAAGAGTACTGGAGTCAGCCGTTTAGTGATACCAACGCTGTTAGTAACAAAAGGATGGAGAATGTTATTCTATAGTGTGCATATGGGAATTTATTTCTTCGTCGTTATGTTTGTCGCTTTTGCTCGCGGCTGTGCCCATGTGAAGAAGTTTTTCTGGGATAAGACCCGTTACATATTTTGCCGGGGTGAAAAGTAACCTCAGTCCTTACCAGGAACCCAAACTCTGTGCATACCAAATTTAATTTAAGGCGCTTCAGTGGTTCAGCCGCGAAAGAGTTACTCTTGCATTAACAATAAAACGATACATGATTTTTATATTGATTTCGTAAATCGCTGTCTAAGAATCTTGAATTCCAAGTAGATGGTTATTTGTTTAATTATACTTTGGATTTTTTTCATTATATGCTGCTAACTACAATAAAGGCGATTAAATACAAATGCGCTGCCTCTGTTTTATACCTAACAATAATATCGTTAGATTTGATATTTTGTGGTAATTTGCATTAAAATTACGTTTTTATGTCAACACTCTCATGTAAAGAAATTACCTATACAATCCAACATTTTCTTACAATACCATCACACGGTGTCTTGTATGTGAGGAAGAACTAAAATGGCTTATTTTAAACACAATGCGTCTATAAATAACGTATCCGACACGTATCGCATAGCAATTGACATTATAACACTTCCTTACTTTCTTATTGTATATTAACGCCGCATAACAATAAGAAAGGTTTACGAAGGTTCAGTATAGTTGGTTCAATATAAAAAATGGATTGGATATAAGTTATAATAAACATTTTGCACGAATTAAAATTAAGTTATTGTATAGTTCGACACAAGAGTACTTCCAAAGCTACAGCATTGTGTCCCGTAGATGTACTTTTTTTTTATTGCTTAAAATTACGAGACGAGCTTACCGTTCGCCTGATGGTAAACGATATGACCACTCATAAACAGCAAAAACACCATCCAACACCTTGAATCCTGAGACAAGAGATGTTTAAGTCTTATTATGTCCAGTAGTTACATTGGCTATAATGTCCTTCAAACCGGAACACAACAGTGACTACACACTTCTGCTTGGCGGCAGAAATAGACATTGCGATAGTACCTACCCCGGCGGACTCTCACATATAAAATACCTACCATCAGTAGACTACTTTATATCAATATCTCTGTCCTTGACTTGCTTTACTCCAAGTGCAAAAGTTTCTGTCAAACGAGCGCAGAATTTTGAACGTGCCAACTCGGCCACCTTAGGACCCGTCGAAAGTTAGTTTCACTAGCTCCATTAAACCTGTTTCGTCCTCAATTTCGCGTGTACCTGGCTCCCAACTAAACGCCTGCTGTGTTTTAAGTACCTTCATTATTAAGTCACGGGATTTTTAATTAAGCCTCTTGTAATTAAACAAGAAGTAATTACGCGACCTACGTTGACATGAATTAAATAGTAGAAAATGGCATGAGATAAAAATATTTATAATTGTCTCCGTATTTATGATTAAGATATTATTTTGTAGGGAATTAATGTATCCACCATATCTTTAGGATTGGTAATTGATATTAAAAAGATACACACAAAATTATATCGTATTCAATTTATTATAATTTTTACACATAATTTTATTCTTAGACGCCGTTCACGCTCGCACGCTTTCAAGCGCGCTCTTGACATGTGAACACCCCAATCAAAATACTTCAAAAATAAATTGATGGATTATGAGAGAAATAACTTAGGATTGTAAAACTATCAATTGATTTATTGAGAACAGTAAAAGACTAGACAATGACCAAAGAGAAGTATACAATTTCTTTTATGCGGCATAATGCCAGTACTAACATAGCTCACATTGGTTGTTATTGTTTGGTTTATACTCTTTGTTACAATACAGTTTCAACATGTTCTCTAAGCATATTTTGCTAAAGCGTTCTTGCCATCCGAATGGGGTCCTAGACATTCAGTCGCGAAACAAATTATACAATTCATTCCAAATCTACATCTTACTTAAATGTTTTGAATAAAATGCAGCTGCAAGCGGCAAAGAGGTGCTCAACGAAATAATGCGAGTGTGCCTTCGTTAGGCGCAGAGCGCACTTACAACTACTTGGCCAATTTTCATCAACGTTTTATTTAATTTACAAGAGTCGATAAACAGTGGAAATATTATTTAACGTCTCCTGTTTCGATGTTCAAATAAGTTTATTAAAATTTTTGTAAAGTGTAAAGTGCAAGTCAACAGGTACTAACTTTAAAGAAATAAATACTGTAACAGATATATTGACTAGGCAATTGATCACTTCACATAATCTTTTTGAAAAACGACTTCACTATAAGCAACATTTAATTTATAGGTATTAAATTATGTTTTTTTTTTTATAGATTCAAAATTTGAATTTGGAATGGCAATAATGGCTTTTTCATGTGTCTCCTATTTCAAATTTAATAAAGCCGGAATACCTCATCGTTCCTGGAGTTTAGAATCCGCTATGACGGGATTATCGACTTATCGACATCCACATGACGAGTGTATTCTAGGTGCACCCAGAACATAAATGATCACTTATAAACTACACTTCGTTGCATATACATTAAATATATATTACTATTTACAAACTACGCTATTTATTTATTTAATTTGACTAGCCAACAATTGTTTACACCAATACAATTTTCAAACGGAATCGATCAATATGACTTATACCTAATTGCAACAATTTCTTACAGGCTAGTTCCACATGCACAAAATAGGTAATACATTAAAATAAAATTATATGATTATATAATTATGCTATAGCAATGCTAAGGCTCCAAGTACTCTTTATGCTCTAACTCCTCATGTACAATGTATAAAAGACTATCCCAAATGAAGTTACCGCGTCGCAGTTGAAACGAGAAGTTACTTTGCTCATTAGTACGTCGCATAATTTCCATTAGCACCACACAAAGCTGCTGTAAAATCTGACAAATACTTACGCGGACCGTGAAACTAATTTTCAAGCTAATCTTGTGGGTGTGTTCTTTTTCTGTTTTAAAAGCAAATACTATTCTTTTGGAAGTAAATTTGCTATATTGTTTTTTCAGGCGTTGTTTTATAACTAGTCTTTAACGATATGTATAAAACAGTTGGATCCATATATTTCGACAAACCAATTAATGCACCCTATTATCAGGCTCATTTCTATCTCATGATGTGATGAAAGCAAACTTATTTGCATTCAGAGCACTTTTAATTAGGCATCTCATGCGTGTTTCCGAAGTGAAGGACTTTTTTCTAGGGCTAGGCAAAGTAATACACACCTCATGGTAAGTGAAGAGACGTCCAAAATTGTCGGCAACTTTCCTCATGAACTTGATTGCGGAAAGTGATTGCTGTATTAGGGTGGAAATCAAGATCTCATTTGTTTGGCAGCTTAATTTATTAAATAAGTGGTACTCGCTTCTTCGCCATTAGATAATGCCGTAGTTATATTATTTATATAACCACTATTATATTATTTAAGAATAATAAATAATAAAATTCGTTTAAATGCCTTCATTAAAAGTAAAATGCTTAGTCCATAGTTGATGACCTGCGAAGTTGTATAAGGGCTTGGAAGATTTCGTTTTTAGGTTTCCTTGCCCCAAAAAGTAACTTTATAGGAACAACTTTGTTGTCCGTCGATCTGTCAAAACTCTTTTCCTCAGAAACGCGTAGAGGTATCAAGTTGAAATGTATAACAAATGCTCGAGTCTACGGTCACTTTCCAGCTTGCACAAGTCCAACTCGAATTTGTCCGATTTTTTCTACCTAGGTTCAAAGTAAAAGGTACAAACTTAGTTTAATTTCACATATCATGCATTTCAAAATATAATAACTGAGATTTTTAACTAATCTATGACGTAACGAGACTTTCTATTGATAATTGGTTGGACAACTTATAGAATTATAGTAACATTACGTTCCACGTAATAATCACTTCCCTTGTTCCAGTTTTGCCACACTCAATAGCGCTCCAGTAAATCGCAATACCAAATTAAATCAAACAGCTATTTATTAATTGCGACCGGTTTCAAACAGTAAACGTGTTTTATTAAGCTTATTTAAATGTTTTATAATAATTATCTAATTGCAACATATACGGACTTTCCGGGACAGAAGGTCTAGAACCACTTCTCCGAGGATGAAGTATAAAGAATTGCCTCAAGTGTTGGTATCGAGTAAGTAAACATTGAAGTACTTATGTACAGTCGTTAGACGTCGAAAAAGATTCCGCGTTTCCGATCTCCGAACATTTTGCTTACCAATATTATATACTTACACGATTTTTACGAGATTGGAGGCTTAGGGACTATTCAGGCTGCGGTATATAAGCGCCCGGTAAAGCATTCTTAATACGCTTACCGGGCGCTGTATTATCAATGGATAAAATACTTAACAAAACTATAATTTGACGTAAATTTTTTGCTAGGTTGGGTCAGTAGAATTCGAGAAGAAACGTGGATATTATATTCTGAGTTTGTTCCTTGAATCCATTTATGTACAAACGGACAATATACAAAAAAAACATTATCTAAAGAAAAACCTACCAGCCAATACTACTACAGGTTTGGTAACGCCTTGTGTCAAGATTTGTCCATGAGTAGATCCCGGAGGTTTTTAGCCGATGATCGAATTAAAACAAGAAATAATAGTCTTGAATATATTAATCATAAAATTAATGATAGCCACAAAATTACGCCAATTTTAATTCAACAATATATAATCATTTTGCTTTCGCGTTTTAGAAAACTCATGTGAGCTTATGATCTTGAAGGTTTTTCCTTATATTTTCATCGATCCAGGGTCGTAGGAAGGAAATTTTGGTATGTATGGTAGGCATAGTGCCGCATTCCAATCCATTGGACACGATTCCCACTTACACACCATGCATTGTCAACGGACCGCCGCTATCGCCCGCTGAGCAAAAAAAAAAAAATTATAAGAATATTTCGACAGCTGCAATTAACACTGCGCTAACTTGAAAATGTCAACTTCACAGGAGAGACGTTTAAAATGTAAAATAAGATAAATTTTATAATACTAAAGCTTTCTTAATGAGCTTTATATGTCATTCAAGAATTCTTCATTTTATAGCAAAAAAAAGAGATTTTGTAAGCTTATAAAAGATAAAGAAATAATAATTTTGCATTCTAACGGAAATTAGTCAACAATCGACTTAGCGTAGTATTAACTGCAGCTGTCCATTTGTGACTTGTACTTTTCACTATAAAACAACATTGGAGAGATAAATTCAGTTGCTTGGCATAATAAATGATCATTGCAGTTCTATCTACCTTAGCAAGGATATCGTATACAAGATATCTGTCAACTACTATGATATAAATGCTAAGGGCCTATTTTACAACTTCAGAGTAAATGCCACTCATCACATAATATAGGCCAACCAAATATAAAAGTGACGCTCTAATCTATGGTCTCAAATATATGGTAATAAAATGGATACTATCTACATTAGCTGTTTAATACGATGACTGTCAATTATTTATTTCAACTTGTGAAACAGGCCCTAGGGTTAATCTTAATCTTCACATAGAACAGGCTGATGTCAGTACATTAAAAATATTGAAGAAAGACTAATATGATGGATTTTATCCAACAGAAGCCAAAAAAATAATTTTAGATTGTTTTTTCTATCTATACACGCATCACGCAAAAAATTACTCCATAGTATTTTAAGTTTTCACCAATGTGTTGCTAGAAATCTCACTTAAAATATATATAATAATAATAATAATATCAGCCCTGTATTATATACTTGCCCACTGCTGAGCACGGGCCTCCTCTACTAATGAGGGGATTAGGCCTTAGTCCACCACGCTGGCCTAGTGCGGGTTGGTAGACTTCACACACCTTCAGAAATTCCTATAGAGAACTTCTCGGATGTGCAGGTTTCCTCACGATGTTTTCCTTCACCGTTAAAGCGAACGATAAATTCACAAAGAATACACACATGATTTTTAGAAAAGTCAGAGGTGTGTGCCCTTGGGATTTGAACCTGCGGACATTCGTCTCGGCAGTCCGTTCCACACCCAACTGGGCTATCGCCGCTTAAAATATATATCCCGGAAAATTTAAAGCAGGACTTTTATTCTGGAAAAACTTTAAACATAGAAAGAGTTTGACAAATTAAGATGAAATTTAGCATTTACTTAGACCACGGTTTGCATTGGCATGTGAAGAACTTATTAACCTCAGACATCACTCAACGGAACTTCTATACTGACAAAGGTAAAATAAAGAGAAAGTCATTGTAAAATAAAAATACTCACTTTACATGAACCTTTGTTATAAGATTTGATACAAATCTCATCTTTACAGGCCCATGGGTACATCTTGCATTCATCTATGGGTTTTATCTCTACTGATGCTTGCCGTAGTATCTTTGAAATGCTGCCGAATTGCTTTAAACATAGAAATTTAAATAAGCAAAGAACCTCTCTGCGGTAAGTCGTTTAGAGGCAGGATATAAACCTCGATTTCTAACGCCATATTCTCTTTTCAAAGGTAAGCAAAGATCTAAGTTAGGTTCTATTTAATAGGGGCAAGACTTTTACAAATAACTGCGCACAGTTATACCTTATTCATAGACCTATTTTAGCTACAGGACGTAGCAAATCTGTGATAACAAGTCTGTTTCTCAGAGCTTGAGATAAAACAATATTAGCGAAACACAACGGCCCTATGTCTACGCATTGCGAAGGCTGCCATGCCGTCAGCACTGAGAAACAGACTTGTTAACATAGCTTTGCTCCGACCTTACATAAAAAACGTCTGTGAATAAGGGGGTAAGACTTTGCGCCGATACTAAGCAGAAAAATCTAATATCACTTTATCGATCCAGGGATCGAACCAAAGACCTAACACAGCGGTTGTACCGCGTCAATTGTACCTCAATATAGTATATCAAATTACATTGATCTAGTAAAGTAGGTTTAATGATATTGCTGTTAACTTACCCAAGTGAAACCCCATCCAGTAACATTTGCCAGGGTGTATGGTACAATCTCCAAGTCTTTATCAGCCAAGGCTATTTTAGATACATTTTCATTGTAGACAATATTTTCCTTTAGCTTCACTAACGCAATATCGTGTGAGAAAGCCAATGACATATTATTATTGGGGTTGAAGTTTTCATGAATTATGACTTTCTCCACTTCATACGTTGTTCCACCAACGCCGAGTTGTGCCAACCCACCCTGATCACTCCACTGGTCAAGTTTTCACTGAAAAATGTGTTTTTCTACCGTGGGTATGATAAAGGGTCTAAAGTATAGTTTATTAATAATTAAGGTAGGGGACCCAATTCTGTCTATAGGGCGAATCCGTCTTTTTGCAATTACAGGCGTTCTATTCGAAGGACAGCTTTGATAGTCGTATAGGTAAGAAGGTCAAAAATCGTCTATTGATCAGTTGCTATGACGACGCATTACTTACATATCCATAAAATCATAAAAAAATATACCGTGATTTTTAATTATAGTATCTTATGCAATTTTTTAACATGCTGTTTGAAAATGTACTAGTGTGAGTACTGTGAATTAGCTTTAATCAACCGAACTATTTATGATTGTTATTATTATATATATACCAATTATACTTACTATATTAGGAAACAATGTGCCGCCGTAAGAATAAACCTTTCATGAATAACTGAGCCGCCGCATATCATGACCGTCGTTTTTGGTTTTGTTTGAATTTTATATCTGATGATTGACGCTACAAATGGTGCATCGGATATGGGAATCTCATGGCCCCGCAATACCCACCATCGAGTGATGCACCGCTAAAAACATAAAAAAAATATTTTAGCACGTTTTATTGACTTATTAGCGATGGTAGATTAGCAAGGAATAAAATTAGAAGGGAGGTCATGACCCTCGATATTGAGGAATATGACGCAAAGAGAGAAATTAGCAAGAAAATTTGAAAACACAATCACGGGAAGCAGGCTTCAGCAAATTTAAGTTTGTAGGAGTTGCGGCAAGTCTCATGTGTCATTTATTGAAATATTGCCGCTGATGTAAAAACACCTGGGAATTTTTACGCAATATATTGAAGAACTTGCCAGTCGAAACTTAGCAATAGTGTCTTTCAATACGCTGGAGTCCCTCAGAGGTTAAACACCACAGCGCACTGGCGATAGCATTTAAAGTCAAATAATCTTTGTTATTATGCGAAAATAGTGAAGACAAATAAGCGACAAATAAAAGTATTTTGAGTGTTAAAAAATAAACTTACAGAAAGCATCAATATAATGAATTAAAAGAACGCCCAGAACAACTGCATTACACCCATGTTGAAATTTAACCAAAAATAATTTCAATCTAGTATTTATAGAATTTTTTATCAAAACGCTATTTAAAAAAAAATTTGGTAATTAAGATAAACATGATCTCGATTTAAGTTAATTATATTCTATAATTAATTTTAACTACATGTTTATTTTTTGTAAACTATATTTAAAGTATTAATATACACAATATAGGTACTTGCCATATAGAATATATTTATTATCTTATCGTGTTTTATTTATCCTTTTTAAATATACACCTAATCTATAGTCTGATCTCACTTTTTATCGTAAGTTACAAAAGCGAAATATAAATAAACAATTATTGTGTATTTTAATTAAAAATAGTTTAATATCATATATACATACATCTATTTTATCAATAATTACTAAATAACTCTCTTTTCAATCAAAATATGACTCTATTAATAAAACTCTAAATCATATTTCTGACTACATCATAATAATATAATAAATAACACGTATATACAAATATACGAAGTGCGAGAGAGTTAGCGAAACAATAGCTCGTTCCAGTTGTTTACGCGGCATACTGACACATTTGCACCTGTGTCGTGCACAATTGACATTGTTGCGCCTTCTATTCGACTGAACTGGAATAAAATAATCATTACAGTCTAGTTTAGAAACTAATTGGAAATTTTCAGGCTTTGAGAGCATTAAATTGTCACCTTGAAGCCGTGACTTGCTAAAGGCCTACTGCAATGGGCTATAATATTATGGTTTAAAATTGGAATATTTAATTAGCTATTGCTGAATATTTAAGTTATACCCTAAAATACGTTTATTGTGATTTTATTATACTTAGAACTGGTAATTTTGTTTAAAATACTGAGACACCGAATACTGTACCCTACTCTATGTAGTTAAAATTGCTTTTGCTATAAAACAAAACGTTGGTCTATAATTTATTCTCTAACTTTTAATATTGCAACTGGCTAGCTGCAAACTGTCATATAGTTTATAAAACGAGAAATATATAGGATAGTTTTTATCCAAGCAGATGTAGAGCTCCCGGGGATGGAAATATACTCACGCGACATTGCTGGCTATTTTCACAGCAATTTTTCTACAACCAGGTTTATATGATACAAAGCCTTTATTAATCATTTATGAATATTATGTTAATCGTCCATCCACCAGTATATTTTACTATTTACGTCCCATAGACATTCATGTTCATGATTATAGAAAAGTATTCCTCCATAACATGTATTAACTAGCAGACTGGTTAGTCGACCTTCATTTGAAGCTAAATATAGCACTTCGGTTAGTATGATGTCTTATCATTAAGTTAACCTTATAACACTAGTCTTTGCTCGCGGCTTCACCCGTGTAAATGAGTTTTTCTAGGATAAAAGTCCTGTTTTATATTTCCTGGGATAAAGAGTAGCCTATTTCCTTCCCAGTATCTCGAACTATCCCTAAGCCAAATTTCAGTCGCTCAGTAGTTTTAAATTTATCGCGTTCACGTTCGCTTAAGGATTTACATTACAATAAAAGATATTATAATAGAAAGTGCTAATCCGATGGGAACTATATAGCTAAAGTGGCAGTGGGCTGAGCACATAGCTCGAAGAACTAATGGCCGATGGGGCAAGAACGTTCTGGAGTGGAGGCCACGAACTGGCAAGCGCGGCGTCGAACGTCCACCTACGAGGTGGACAGATGACCTCATAAAAGTCGCAGGAGGTTGCTAGATGCGTGCCGCTACCAATAGACCGATCTGGGAATCTTTGGGGAGGCTCATGTTCCGCAGTAGACATCTTGGGGCTGATGATGATGAATGGGACGTGTAGATTAAAAAGGATATTCTAAATGCGAAGGATTAAATTTGTTATTAAAATATTGTAACTAAACTCAACTACGTTAATGTAATGACCAAAACCGACTTTATCTCTATGGAGCATTTTAATAATAGTTTATGCTCACGGATCCTTTCCTATAAAAGGCCGACACAGCGCTTTTGCAAGATAATCATGGAATGTATCCTGTTTACCCCTGCATAACTTTGTGTTTCTAATCAAACATATATATATATTTCAATATTCACCGGTTTCTGCATTCAGTTCTTACATTCAAACATCTTTACAAACCTGCGCCTTTATATTATTGGTAGCATAGAAAGACGGATGAAACTCTACAGTAACATTGGTTATACATCAAATAACACATATGCTATAATTTATAATATTTTTGCGTAATTTGGACATAATATAACGATACATGTCAAGTAAGTCGGAAAAAAAATTGCCATCTTGGCGTATGATGCCTAAACCCTTGGAGTTAGACAAAGATGATGCACCGCAGAACTGTTTATCCTAAATAGTTCTAAATAAAAGTCCGCGACAGCATATACCTACCTTTTATGCGGAAGCCATTATGACCAAAATAGTGAGCCATAAATATAATTACATTAGATATTTTTTTTTTACAATGCATTAGCGGGACTTTTATCCCCGAAAACTTCTTCACGCAGGCAAAGCAAAAGCTAGATTTTATTATAAAATATTATTGATAAGAAATTCACATAGTATTTGTCAACGGTAATCTGGAATGTATATTTATTTAAACTCAACAATTTTTCATTCTAAAGTTTATCGTATTACGTTACGCCGAACGTTGTTTGTATCTTGCAGGTGACCTACTTTTGTTCAACAATAGCCAACATCCCTTTGAGAATCGATATACAATTTTATATTTACTTGACGTTATCCTCTAAACTAATACGTCTTTCTGTAAAAAAATATACAAACCGGGCCCGGCCGGTCTCTATTCAGAAATATACAAGATGGCCGGCCTCTATTTTTAATACTAGTACCGTAGAATGATCATTCCGGGCCTAATTATACTGAAGTGAAGTTCAAATATAATATAGATCAACTTTAAGTTTATTTAACAGTAGTGAAAAAGCAAAGATCTCTTTCAATAAATAAAAATACTAGAAACGTCACGAAATTATTGCTGGTTATCAATGGCAGATGTGATATTTTAAAAAGGTAACCAGAGGCAGAAATTGCCTTAGCTAACCTATCGCGGCCAATTCAAAAAACAACAACTAAGACTAACTTAAATATACCTAAAGAAGCCGGTAGGGACTGGGTTGTATGGATGCTTCGCCACTGCTGGTTACTCTTTATAGAACAAAGTGTATATGTATTAAATATGTGTGCAATATTTGTAGGTCCGAGTATTTACGATCATAAAGAATTGCAATTCGCGAACTAATCGCCAAGCCTTCTGATAGTCCAATAACTAAGCAATCCTGTTTTAATGAACATCGCATCCTCTCCTCATTTTCCTTTCATTTCATTGAACATTATTGCTTTTAAAATAAATGTGTCGTCGATAAAGATAATCTATAACGGAACCTTCACCCAATAACGGTAGGATAATGAGAATGCACAGCGCGTCTCAGGTCAAGTTACTGCCGCATTAGTGTTACGCACCCAAAATTGATTCCAGCTCACTTGCAGCCGTTTTCAATAAACGATTTTAATTTTTAATCTGATTCCGAGAATGAACCAATCAAAATACGTCATTTGTTAATATGTCAAAAAACTTTGTTCTGATTGGTCCATTTTTGAGATAGAATATTCAAAACAAGCGATTGGAATTATTTTACTAAAAAGGGCTATAAGTAACTCAATATGCAACTTTGACATATTGGTCGATAATTACCTTCAGTTAAAACGTTTTAAAACTCGAAGGTTATCTTCAAGAAAGGACAGAGCTCGTCTCTCCCAGCTGCCTTGCAGGTCATTGCTTTATTAATGAAAAGTATACATAAAAAATGGCCTATATAGTTTCCAGTTTACTACCTGTTTGGCAGCAAAAGTATTCAAGGCAAGTCAGCTTGCGGCATTGAACGAGGATGTTCACACAATGGACATCTGTCTTCCTGTTCTTTCCCAGTACTGCTCTGTGGAGTCGATGTAGCGAATTTTTAGGCGAGTTTTTGATCGCTTGCTCGCAATTCCTGCATGAATGTCTTTTCCTGGAATACTCGTCAATTTATTTTTATTTATTTAAGTAGGAACATTACATTATACGTATAACAATACGTATACCAAACAGTCTTATAGACGTTACTTTAGCTTAATAACTCATACATGCCAGTTAAAGATATACACAATATTACTTAAGACTGAATATACTTAAGTATATTTAATTTATTTTTATGTATTTAAGACACAGTACAGAATACATTCAAAGCGGCACGTAATTTGAGGTTAAGTTAGTAATTATTACCTTTTTTCGCGGGCTATAAAATAATTTCACTAGAGCAGTAAATATTTACAAGCAACTACACGAATTTCACATAAAATAATAAAAAAAAAGACTACTTATTGACATAATAAATTATTCACATTCTAATTCCAAAACCGCAGCGTTTTCTTAGTTCGAACAAGAATCGACTTGATCAAAGTTTATCAGACACCGGCTATTCAATCAAGATAAATTGTTCGATGTGATCGATGTAGTTATACTTTATGAAAAGTAAAATTAGTTTGAAATAAGTGTAGAAAAAAGACGGAATATGGATAAATAAAATTAAATCCTAATCAATCTATATTAATGCAACACCGTATAATGTCACTTTTTTATTATTCAAAGTAAATTTTAAATTATAGCTTTTCCTGCGGCTTCATCTGCGTAAAGGAAAAAATACGGGATTAAGGTATAGTAAGCCTATTATAACACTAAGGCATAATGTAGCCTCTTATTAATAGAAAATATCCGTTTCGTACTTGAAATTAGCACGTTCAAACAAACAAACTTCACCTTCATATTATGTATAGATTATTATTCGTATTTTGTTGCACTTATAGAAATGTGCTCTTAAAATGATTCTAGATATGCTTATAATTGCTTGCCTCGCCTGTGATCAGAGGTCAATACTTCTAAATAACTTCACAAATTATAATCAATATGAAATTACTAATTACATATTTTGGGATCTACTTAAAAATAGCACCGTAACAATGATATGGTAAAGATAAAAATATTATTATGTATGTTTAAATGATATGGACGATAATACGGGAAAATGTGCATTGTATTTTATACAAGCATATGTACACGATGCATGTAAATCATAACTCAATTGCGTGCAGGCAATGTTTTTACATGCCGACTGTTTTTATTAATTATGAAATCGGGATTTGCAGACATAAACATACTATAGATGTTTTAAATCTTTCCGATTAACATAAATCGTTTAAATTTTTGGATCAGTTAATATATTGCTAAACTAAATTGCTAAACAAGTTGAATAACGTTATGGAGCTAACAAATGAAACGAAAAATTTAAAGACGTTTTGGGTACAACACAAAATATACAGACAGTTCCGATGGTAGGCAGAAAATACCATTAAACACCATTACAAATACCTGAGGAAAGAATAACCGACTAACATAGAACTAAAGTATATGTATATGTTTGTATTAAAAAAACAGCATTGCAACAATTACCTAATGTTTCATGTAATAAAGAGAAATGTATGGTATGTGTTTTGTTAGATGTTCAAATAAATAAATAAAAGGAAATAAAGAAGTAATCTGTGGCATTAATCTAGAGCTGAAAATAATGATGGAAGAAACCTATTCAGACTATTCGTAGCAAAATATTATCTTAATAGAATGAAGGAACGTAACACGCTATAAAGCTAGTCAAAATACAACGGATATACAGGCTTATCGTGAACACGCAGACTATAAAAATAGTGGTTATCAGCCGCCATAAAGGCAACTTTCTGCTTTATGAGGTGAAACATAAAACCGTTTTTTCTGTATTAATGTGTGGAAGAAAAGTGCCGTTACTTATCAGCGACGAGAGGCAATTGCTGTGGGCAATTAATAGATAGAAAAATACACTAATGTCTTAAAATATTCTTAAATCTTTAAATCACTTTAGATGCCACGAGAAGCCTTTTATCGTAGTTCGTTTAAAAAAATAGTATATTTTCCTTTATTTATTTAAAATTTTAGGTAACAGACATTAATTTAGTATTATTAAACAAACTACCTGGCTGACTGAGAAATTTTTATTGATAATCTGGTATTGCCCGCAGCTTGGCCTTTGTGAACGAATTGAATGTCCCACTGTTTGGTAAAAATAGCCTATGAATTACTCTAAATTCTATGTGCAGAATTTCATCCAAAATCGGTATTCGCGTAATGTTTAATCAACATTCAAATATTCATATTTATAATTTTAGTAAGATTATAATGTTAAGGTCCCTCAAGCAAACGGCCCTGAGCATTCCATACATTTACGGTATATGAATTATGAAATATGCAGATTTACAGAAGTCTTTCTTTTAAAAATCAATTTTAGGTTCTATGAAAAAATTAACTACCAAAATGATTTTAATTAAATTGTCTAACAGTGCTCACTGCAAATAATTATGATGTGTAATTTATGATGAGATTGTCGAAATCAACAATTTCTTGGCATTTCATTATGAAATTAATGAAACAATATCCACATGATAAAAAATTAACAACCAAAGCAAAGATAACATATTGAAATATGGTGTTTAATTCTTTTACGGTAAGTACTTTCCTGAAGCAAACGCCAGTGAGACACATATAAGTAAGATTTCTATAACATAACCTAATAAGTCGGAACATAATCACAGTTAGACCTACTATATACTATCTAATACTTGGTTTTGACGTCACGGTTAGCTGTCCTAATGGGGACGCTATGGCCTGCGGTATTAGATTGTTTGTTCAGGCCGCATACTGAGACGACACAACAGCTTTGCTATTATAATTGGTAATAAACGCATATTGTTGTGCATAATTAACTATACACTAAATAGCTATGTTCAATATGTGAACAAATATCTGTTTATGAAAGTCTTAAACATAATTAATTTATAAATGGAAGGTCTATGGTTTTACAGTTGGCAATAGTTTTTTTTAGTTATTGTACTAAAAAAAGTAATGTCAAGAATATCGACTTAAACAAATCAATCAATAACAATAAGTAAATAAATATAATTAATACAACAGTATAAGTGGGCATGTTATCAAAATATCGAATATACTAATCAACTAACGAACTGAAAAAGTTAAAACATGGATTTTTGCGAATCATACAATCAATATAATTGATATCATATATAATCATATACAATCAATATTTGACAATACCAAACGGCTAAGTTCCTACATTACCTATACACTTTCTCCATCTTACTTGCAAACAGAACACGGTACACATATTTAAATAGTGATATTCCTTTTAGATTTAATAAAAGTGGAGTTCAAAACACAATTTGACTAGATAAAAGAGCTCGTAGAAAATAAGAAATAATAATCGAGGGAATATACAATTATCCCTTTGGAAACCCAAAGTTGACATCAACAGTGTTACTTTATATGCACGAATATTAAAATATAAGC
>NW_023595341.1:375092-393515 GCF_014839805.1 Manduca sexta | reverse complement strand
TCATGATGATTTAAATGACCTTTAAAAAAGACTATCTAAATAAACACACTTTCGACTTCGGCGTGTTTTTTTTTCAATATTAAACAGCGTATATACGTACAATGTATATACCTATCTTTTAATTTATCAGAGGTAGGTGTAGGTGTTAACACGCCAAAAGAAAACTTAATATCACTTAATAAGTTATACAATTGGATGATATATCATTGTAGGTAGGCGATTGTAGAATCTGACTAAATTAAAGCCATCAGTTGGGAGATATTAAATTATAGTATGCGCTCTCCTTTAAGGTTTTAAGCGGCTTTAGTTTAGTGTATGTTCACAATTTGTTATACCTAGGTTTATAGATTAGGGACTCTAAAATATATTGTTATCCATATTGTTCCAACATAAAATAATATAAGGCTTTAAGCAAGATTAATAATTTGATACATAAATTATTAATGAAACATTCATGGAAACGCAAGTTTTGATCAGTAGCAATATACTTCTCTGTATTACAAGAGTAACCAAAGCAATAGACAAGACACTAAAAGCTATCATTTATTTTACTAGTTATAACATAAATGGCAAACATACTATATTATGCTGGTGCTAGGATATATTTTGTATCCGCGTTTACAGCGACTACCATACAAGGCGTTAAAGTCCACCATAGTGGCCCACGTGTGCCGCGTTCCGGGATCAACCTGTATATATCCAGTTCCAATAGGCCGGCATAATTGTGTCGACTATCGAGGGGTAATCCTTTCTCGTCAATCGAAATTCTACCGGAATCCACTCCACTTACCATCAGGTGCAGTGAGGTCCTTTTGCCGTGGCCATATCAAAAAAAAATGTACTAAAACGGTCTTATCAACAAAGGAGCTTATGAATATAATAGCATTAGATTTCCTCTTAAAAATTATTTACTTTTCACAATAGTAAAGCAGGGATAATATACTAACAAAGTAATGAAAAAATTAATAAGCTCATTAAACACAGTCGAACGTAAAGGAAACATAGCTAATATTAAACCATTTAATGAAAGATGTTAAATTTTAGTCTCTAATAAATATGCCAAATTCACATCTAAGCTTCCCTGAAGTTCGACTTCCATATACAACTGCTCAATGTTATTTCCATTCATAATACTCATTATGCTTCTAGCTTCACTCTCAAAGTATGTCATTTGCAAACTGTTATCGCAATTAGTTCTCGAATATGGTAAATCACTAGTTTTGACTAGTTTAACTATTACTATTTAGTTTCAAATAGAATTAAATAATTATGTCAGAATATTCGACTATTGTTTTAATACCCTAGAGTAGAATAGCTATACTGTACCAAATGTTATGACATATGAAGTTCAAATTGTATTCCTGCCACCGAGATATTAAGGTTGAAATTACTACGGGTTAAATTACTTACTGGAGGTTTTACGGAAGATTTTTCAACATATACAATGATTGCTACTTCGAATTCTATAAAATTAAAACAGTAAAATCATTTCCTTCTATGCTATACAAAATTCACAACAAAAGTTCTATAGTAAATACTCAAAGAATTGCTAGCAACAGCTCCCTTTAATAAATGACTACAATTTCATGTTATGAGAAAAAGGTGATCCGAACTCCGCATTTTCGCGCGGAACATTTCTCAAGCGCCCCCTACGCGGGGTTAGGGGTAAATTCGCCCTGTTGATTACAAATGGTTATGGTCTTAGGCTGTTTATCTTATCCGGGTAGGTGGAGATGGACTGGTGTGAATTATTATTTTTAAAGCATAGTAAATGAGTAAGGGTTATGTGTTCTAATTGATCTACCGTCCAGTGGCGAAGATTGATATGTTTCAAAAAGTAATCCGAGCCAAAATAAGTTCTCTTAGTTAACATATCGCAGCCAATTTAATAGAAAACTAAGACAAACGTAAATAAACCTAAAAGGGAAGCCGGTAGTAATCGGGTTGTGTGGACGCTTCGCCACCGCTACCGTCTATAAACACATATCTATACTATTATATAAAGCTGAAGAGTTTGTTTGTTTGTTTGAACGCGCTAATCTCAGGAACTACCAGTCCAAATTGAAAAATTCTTTTTGCGTTGGATAGCCCTTTATTCGTGGAGTGCTATAGGCTATATATCATCACGCTATACCCAATAGGAGCGGAGCAGTAATGGATAATCTCAGGAACTATCAGATCGAACTGAAAAATATTTTTGTGTTGGATAGCACTTTGTTTTTGAAATGCTATAGGCTATATATCATCAAGCTATGACCAATAGGAGTGAAGCAGTAATGAAACATGTTGCAAAAACGGGGAAAATTTATTAGTTTTGAGAGCTTCCGTTGCGTGCGCTGCGTAAACAGTTAAAGTTATGCAACAATGATGTATGACGCAGTGTTGCCAGAAGGTTACATTTCTTACATTTTTCGTTACTTTTGACCCCTCGCGTAACATGTAAGTAATTTTTATATTTAAGGCAATTTTCGTAACTTTTGAGAACAACGAGATTTGTAATACAATTTTTTTATTGTAAACAGATTACGAACGCATTTCTATTCAACGCCTCCAAATTGAACGCACCTAAAACTGGCGGGTCTAAAAAGTATTTCAATCCATATCACACTTAGAGGTGGCTCGCCATGACAAAATGAATATTAAAACTTGATTTTGCTTGAGTGTCCGCACGCGCGCACATTACCTACTTCGCGAGTCCCCGCGGTTTCGTAGCTACAGAAATGCTTGCCCAAAAACGCGTAAATTAAAAACAAAACAATAATGTAACTTTTGCAGCAAAAATGTAACATTTCAGGAAACGAAATGTAACTTACGACTCAAGGACCCTGGCAACACTGGTATGACGGGATTGTTCCTCTTAAAAAGTTCTGCAAAAATATATTATAAAACAAAGTCCTCCGCTGCATCCGACTGCCTGAACGTGTTAAACTCAAAAACTACCCAACAAATTAAGATGAAATTTGGTATGGAGACAGTTCGAGACCCTGGGAAGAACATAGGCTCCCGGGAAAATATATAGCGCGACTTTTATAACGGAATACTTTAGCCCGAAAATCTTTGTAACGCGGGCGGAGCCGCGGGCAAAAGCCGCGGGCAAAAGCTAGTACAAGTATATACCAGTTTCTAAAAGGCCAGCATAGTTTTATCGACTGTCGGTAGTAGATCATCTCTCTTAAATCGACACACATCTAGAGTGTAATCTTACTATCAGGTGCAATAAAGTCATTTGACCGCCTCCGAATAAAATAAAATGTACAGCCAGCAATAAAACTAGCGAAACAAAAACTTCAAAACACTTCTACACGTCAATTACAATCGAAATATTATTTTTCTTTGTCTATGACAAACTAAACCCTGTAAAGTTTATGTTAGTGAAGGAAAAACGATTGTTGATACAGACACAAAATTTTAAAGGCGATTTAAAAAAAATAATTTCTTCAAATATTTTGTTGCTGACTGTACAGAAAAAACGTTTTCTTGCATGCGCAGTCTCAGCTTAACGATCGATCACCGTCAACAATTCTATAATACAACCATGGTCAATTTACATTAATAGCAAGATGAGGAAGTCTCGGCTGGTATAAAGTACTTAACGGATCAACAAGTTTGTACACTAGGATCAAGACCTGTTAAGTCTTATCAAGCCTCTTACCTGATGTTAAGCGCTGTAACAATATCCACTGAATGTAGAACTTTGTATTACAAAGTACTATTTCTCTCCTCACTTTGAGTTGTTTGATATTAAATTGTATATAGACTGCATTCTCATTGCACACCAGTGGGGTGGGATCGTAGGGTGATATTTTTCAAAAGGTAACCCGAGGCAAAAAAAAATGTCTTAGTTAATATATCGCGGCAAATTTGACAGAAAGGGAAGCCGGTAGGAATCGAATTGTATGGACGCTTCGTAAATTATTTTTATATATTTTTCGAGTTTCAAATATTTGGATATTAGCATAGATTGATATTATAGGTATATTTTTGCTATGTTTTATATCCGCCCGGATAGCGACCACCGTACACAAGGTATTAAAATCTGCCATAGTGGCCCATGTAAGTGTATCGCGTTCCGGGATCAGCCTGTATATAATCGATTTTAACAGTTCAGTATAATTGTGTCGAATGCCGAGAAGTAATCACCTCTAATCAGGGGCCTTATTCTCTATCCCGCACGTTATTTTGACAGTGCGTAACAAGCACGTAACACAACGCATCATGTTTAGGACTATAGAAATTTGGCTTACAGAATACCATTCCACGCACATTTCTCGAAGATAACATGACACGGCCGCGTTACGCGTTTACACTATCATACAGAATCTATGTCAGTCGACATTCTATTGGACTCCACTCCACTTATCATCAGGTTCAGTAGGATCATTTTGCCGTAACCGTTTAAGAAAATATAGACTGGGACTTGTTCCTTCCTAGAACAGAATACTAGAATTCCTAAAAAGGGCCTAATGTCTTTCAAATCTATACAATAGTTTATATTGCTATGAGGGAGAAACAGACAAATTTTTATTGCTTTGAATGACGGGACGAGTTTACCTTTCGTCTGATGGTAAGAGATCCGACCGCCGATAAATAGTAGACACCATCCAACACCTTGAATTACAAAGTATTGTTTGGTATTCCACTGCGCTCGCAATCTTGAGACATGAGATGTTAAGTCTTATTATAAAATTCAACATATAATTCTGATATAAATTAACCCTATCAACTATTAGCATTAACTACGTCATGCTTCCATTATGTAAGCTTGTTTAAACGCACGGTCCCGTCTCATGTTCCACACTGATTCGGAAAAGCATATTGACGTTATTACTGAGAAAGCCCTGAAGGCTTAATTGAGAGTAGCGGCATAGTATCGAACGTAGAAACTATTCAATTTTCATACCTTAATAGGTGACTACATCATATTTTGTACCCAAATAATAGTGTTAATATGGTATGAAATTGAATATAGCAGCTTGTTTCAGAATCGCCTAAGTTGTTGTATACTTGGATTTGTTCCGGAGAGTCACGAATGGATTAATTTATTATATCTAAGTAGAGCATCGATTAAGACATCAATCGCAACTCGATACAGTTATTTATTTATTTATCACTTCATATACAAATGTATGCAGGCGGACTTAAGCCCGTACGTATTCTCTACCAGTCAACTTTAGAGTGGTGCAGAAAACATCATAATTATGGCGGCCTGTTTAAACCCTATATAGATATACGGAAGCGAGAATCATGTGCCTCTATGGCGCGTTTTACAAATTATGTTCGCTGGTCGCTGTCCGGGCGGATACAAATATTTTACCCACAGGGGTCTTACTCTATGACAGTGTAAACTCGTAATACAGCCGTGTTTTTTTTCTAATGCTTTGAATGACGAGACGAGCTTGCCGTTCGCCTGATGGTAAGCGATACGACCGCCCATAAGCAGTAGAAATACCGTCCAACACCTTGTATTACAAAGTATTGTTTATTATTCCAATACGCTCGCCATCCTGAGGCATGAGATATTGAGTCTCATTATGTCCAGTAGTTACAATGGCTACACTGTCCTTCAAACAGGAACACAACAGTGACTATCCACTGCTGCTTGGCGGCAGAAATAATCATTGTGGTGGTATCTACCCAGGCGGCCTCTCACATGTGAGAAACCTACCACCAGTAAATTTTAGTTAGGTTATTTTTAGTTAGGTTTTGTTTAGTTAGGTTATCTTCGTAAAATTATCGTGGAATGGTATTCTGTATGCTAACTTCTATTGTCTTAAACGCGACGCGGTACGTTACGTATTTGTATCGTATTATCAAAAAAACTCATGGCGTACGGAATAAGACCCCAGGGCCCTTATTCTGTATGATAGTGTAAACGCGTAACGCGGCCGTGTCATGTTATCTTCGAGAAATGTGCGTGGAATGGTATTCTGTAAGCCAAATTTCTATAGTCCTAAACATGATGCGTTGTGTTACGTACTGTTAAAATAACGTGCGGGATAGAGAATAAGGCCCCAGCACATAGAAAATATGTTCTTAATACTGTAATGGTAAAGTCTCAAATCGACATTATAAGGTAATCATCAAATACAGCGTAGTCATTGTGTAATGTCATCACATTATCACATCACAGTAATCCCATTGTATAACACAATGGTATGCAAAGTACTTACTAAGCGTGGAATACAATTTGGATGGTGCAGTGTTATCTGCAAGACTAATGTAACTTGATAATATTAGAATCAATTAACCATCGGTACAGACGTTGACAAAACTGTTTAGTGTTTAGGTTTCATTTCCAAGAAAAGTTGTTATTTAATTTAGCGTAAACATAACATATTTGTTATTGCATATTGGGAATACGATTTAGCTTAGTCTTCTATGGTCGACTACTACTACTACCTGCTTGGTGTCAATCATTTGGACGATGTAATCCCCTGCAAATGATATAAAAAAACCTTTCAGAATTCAATACTATCGAAGCCTGCATTTACAACATATCAAATTTTCTATTATTTTTCTCGATGAATGTCCATGTGTAATAGTAATTTGATTGATAGATAACTCGGAAGCCAGTGGAGCGAAAATCTCCAATATTATCTACACAAGCCGCGTTGAAGGCAAATTGAATGAAAGTGGATCTACGGATTAGATTGAAATCTATTACAAATTCCGGATAATTTTCTCACTAAATACGGTAATTACGCCAAAATGCGAGCGCTCCTATTGCTTTTAAATTCTGAATTCCTGGTACAAGGTGCACGGTCTGAAAAGTTTTACTTTGTTGACTTCCTTCAAACATTTATTCGCTAAACGAGAATTTAAAAAGTTTGTTTTTTTTTGCCTTAGTTGGCAAACGAGTAAGTGGTTCGCCTGATGGTAAGCAGCTTCCACCACCCATGGAATAAAGCAATGCCAGAAGCACAGCCAAGCCTTTGCCTACCGGGAAAAAAATATATGTTAGAAATAATTTCCTATTCATAATTTTATAATATTATACAAAAACAATAATTGTTCTTAGCTTAAAGGTACGCATAATATTATGGAAAATTCGTCTTAAGGCGATACCTCAAGGTCCATTTTCATACATTTTGTTTCACCTTTAATCTGGGTAACTAAACAAGTATTGGCAAGTAAAGAATTTAAATTCACGTCTAGTTAGTAATTAGTTATCGCAGTTGAAAGAAAAACGTAAAAATAATTAATAATCATGGATATTTCGGCCTTTAAAATTTAATATGACGAAATTTTTGTCTTTAACTTTTTCACCATTTAGCCCGCATGAAAGAGTTTTCTGGTATAAAAAGTAGCCTATATCCTTTCCAGGGTTTGAAACTATAACAAATTATTGAAATCCGTTCGGTAGTTTTTGAGTCTATTGCGTTCAGACAGACGTAGCAGGGGACTTTGTTATTATAAAATTATCCTTATTCTTATGGCTATCAGTTCGAAAACTGCTAAATACCAATCCAGATACGCCAAAGAATTGAGAGGATAAAAAACACTGAATCTAAATGATTGATCGGCTCGACATTCGTTCATTAAGAGCTCGTTTGTAATGCACAGGTGCAGGTGAAGCGACATGATCGAAAAATACGGGTCATTAGCACTATTATTATATTTTACTTGGACTTTTTTATGAACACGCAAATTGACCCTACTGAACCTGATCGTAAATGGAGTTTAATAGAATGTCGACTGACGAGAGAAGATTACCCCTCGGCAGTTGGCACAATTATGCTTGTTGGAACGGGACATACACAGGCTAATCCTGAAACGCGACATAGTCACGTCGGCGACTATGGCGGGCTTGAACACCTTGTGCACGATGGTCGATATCCGGGCGGATCTAAAATATATCCTACTACCAGCACTTCTAAGCCATCACCGTTTTAGTGGGTTGTAAGTTTTTTTTTAATGACGATCCAGCTATTACAGCAAAAATATAATACTACTGCAATGTCTTCTTGGTACTAACAGTTTCAGTGGGTAGTAGGTTTTTTATTAAACGAGTATCCAGCTAATACAGCAAAAATAGAATGCTACTGCAATGTCTTCTTGTTACTAACAGTTTCAGTGGGTTGTAAGTTTTTTTTTAATGACGATCCAGCTATTACAGCAAAAATAGAATGCTACTGCAATGTCTTCTTGTTACTAACAGTTTCAGTGGGTTGTAAGTTTTTTTTTAATGACGATCCAGCTATTACAACAAAAATACATATACTACTACAATGTCTTCCTGTTGCTAAGCAAGCGTTATGCAACCGTCATGTTCTAATGAAGGACATGAAACTATCACTGTGTACATCAAATGTATTTTCACTACATTTAGAGCGTTTTGTATTTCTAATACATTTGAATCGTTGCAATAAACTTAACTTGACAAAGACCTAAACTCATCACTGATAGTAATTCTGTGATGCCTCCAAAAAATCCACCTTGAACTAAGAAAGCACAATGTTCAATTTTCCGTAACTATTGTTTAATGTTAAGGTAAGACTTGCACTCACCACTGCCATTAACTGGATTAGAGAATTCACCCCTACTATTTGCTGAACAATGGAAATTCTTTTTTATCTCCAATCGCATTAGGGTTTAGATTTAATGAACGCATTGTGTATTTCTAGTGAATTCTTTTGCTTAGAGTTTTCAAAGGATTTTTTTATATAATTGATTACATTTTCATTTACTTTGTGTGAGTGAAATGTTTTCACCTTATAGAATTCGTATCTTGATTAATTGCAATATTGTCTACTGTATGAGTAATTTACTAGGACCGGGATTATGGAGTCCTATACAAGAAATAAATAGCTTGCTGTTTCATTTTTACTGTAATTTGGATTGTAGGAGGTCCAAGAAACGTATCCCAACATCTACATTTTATCCAGAGCAAGAAACTGATGAATTTAGTTTTGTGTCTATTTACTGTTGTTGGGGTATTGTGAAACCAGTCGGTTACAATCTTGTACAGCATAAATCTGAGTTGTTAAACTCGGGCGCCGATAGCCAGCCCGTTGTTTCTTCCCACGTTGTGAGAGGGGATTTTTTAATAATTATTTGTTTAGGGTTTTTGTTCCACAAGAACATACCAATCCTTTTGTATCATACAGTAGAAATCACACTGATTGAAAAATAGTCATATTATGTGAGAGAGGTTTGTTAAACAGCTAAAGAGAGTCTGCAACAGGAGCAGTTGTAATATTATGTTGAGTATCTAGAATATGCTATTTGAAGGGCTTTCTATGATGTTAATATTGAACTGAAATGTACACATTTTTTTTTGTACAACAGAATTATAATTTCCATATTTCGAGCTTAATATACGTAAAATGAACGTCACGTTTATTAGGAAAACAAACACAATTTACTTCTTTATTTATTTGAAAGTAACAATTTGCATATTGAATAAATTGTGCCCAAAAATATAATACGTGCGGAAAATATGAATCATTCTATTTATATTTCAACAATATACTAACTTAGCCGACCTTTCCTAGGGTCTAAAGAACCGATAAATTCTTTGCAGAACTTGTCCAACTGAAGTATTGTAAATATAACGTTGAGAAAGATTCTTGAGGTGTACGGTGTACAATACTTCATATGTTTGACCCAATGCCACACTACCTAGGCCCTTATTCTGTATGATAGTGTAAACGCGTAACGCGGCCGTGTCATGTTATCTTCATGAAATGTGCGTGGAATGGTATTCTGTAAGCCAATTTCTATAGTCCTAAACATGATGCGTTGTGTTACGTGCTTGTTACGCACTGTTAAACTAACGTGCGGGATAGACAATAAGGCCCCTGACTGACTTACCAATTATTGTAAACCAGTGGGGATACAGTAGTATAAAGTAGACTTATACTTAATAGACATTTACAGGGGGGGTGGGGGGGGGGTGTCTATGGATCTATCATAACCAAATTGTATCTTTTCAATAATATGAACAAAATTTTAGTACTTCCCGAAATAAATGCACGTAACGAATTATTTCTTACGAATTTTTCTGTCATCTGTTCAATTCTATCAAATAAAATACAGAATGAATGTATCAAGATAAACAAAAAATAATATTTCGTAATAACTGCTTCGTAATGTCAATTTATTTCGAGAAATACTCATTTCGATCGCTGCTGTCATTTGATAATGGGGATTAAGTCACGTAGATTATACTACTCCATTTAAATATCTTAAAAGGGTTTTGCAGCAGAGCAGCTTTCACACGTATTAGTCTGCCATTTCTGTAGACAGTACCGAGAGGTCGGACTCTAGAAATGCTGAATTAATGGTAAATTCTCAACTACGTCAGGTGTGGCGGCATTATCCGCACAAAACATCAGTTTTATAAACAAAATTTAAATTAATAAAATAAACTTAAAACTTAAATCCTATTATCATTAAATAAAAATTGTAAAATAATATTTCAATGTACAAATGGTACAACATTCGATATATATAGCGATCAGCTAACAATGCCCTACGTCACATGAACCGGTCGGAGCGGGACGCGTACGCTCCGCCTGTCACGTAGCCCCCGGCCGACCGCAGTCAGTCAGCCGACACATGCGGCGCGGATCGCTCACGCTCTCGCTGTCGCTTACGCTTGTTACTATACCGTTCATTATATTTAGTTCGTTTCATTTCGCTGTAGACTTTCTCTTTATTTTCTCCTTCTTTCTTGTAGTGAGTGTTTATTCTACTCTTGTGTAAATTGTACTCTTACTCTGTACAAATAAACTCTCTTTACGTGTGGACTTTACATCTATTACTTCTACCCGCTACACTCGAGTCTAACACACCTACCTACATCAGGTAAATCTTCTTACAGTGACTAGAACAACTGTCTTTCAAATTTAGAACGACGCCATGTTTAGTGACTAGAATATCGATATATATTATGTAGTAGATACTAGATTTGGCGTTCCGAATATTCCCTGTCTTCGACTGAATTGAACTGCAATCCATACCATCTGATTTTAGTATGGTCAATATTGACAGGTTGTGGTTGTGTACGGAGTGGCGCTCATGATATAAGAACTCGAGTCTAAGTGTAAACCTAGATTTGAATAAAAAATATTAGTCAAATAAGTAAAATTATTTGTTGTTCAAGTGAATAAATAACAGTGATGTTTTGGTTGGCATTTTATATCAGATTTTGAACAAATAGTTTATATGAACGTTCGTGTCTATAGAATACTCGTCAATGGACTAAAACAACTGTATTTCAAATTTAGAACGACGCTTGTTTGAAACCCATAAGACCGGAGTTTAGAACGGCGCCATTTTTAAAAACCCATAGTAGTGCCGCAACTAACTGCATTACATGGTTTGCCTCGGTGGGACGAACAGATTATCCTGGCTAATTTAATTACTAGGTCAGATGACGCTGAGTTCAGCTGTCGAAAGTGATTCCGCCGTGGATACCCCATTAAGGCCTAATGGGGTGGCCTGTTAATTCATAATTTGCACGGAGTATTTGATTAATTTTTCTTAGATGAGTTTCTTTGTGGAAGTTTTAAGACAGCTGGTGGTTTAATAATTAAGACCTGTTAAGTTTGAAAATTGTTTTACTTCGTGAATTTTGGATTAATATTATCAAAGCTGGTATATAAAAATATTGAAATATGTATTTTATCGTGATTTTTTTATGTTGTTTATTGATAAGTGGTCACTATAATTTTCGAGGTGACCTAGACCCTTACTAGTGCTATCCTAAAAACTGTTTATAAAATTTTAATTCACTTTTATATTTTCATAAAATTAGGTGGTCAAAGATTCAAGCATGAATTAACAAAATCTACGATTCAAAATCGTCCTCAAATGTTTTCAAGTTTTAATTTCTAACATCTCATCTCTTATCTCGACTACTTGCTACAATAAATTAAAACTGTGTAGCTAATAATGTATTATCATAATAAAGGGTCAAAGCAAATACATTTTAATAAAATCTTTCGAGACATGTGCATAATTAATGGTCCCTGGGATGACATTACAACAATTCACATTTAGCACTTTGTTCCACTGCGGCGCTATAGCGGGGCTATAAAATTAACCTTATTGAATCGGCAGGAATGCTTAAAAACATCGATGAAGGCGGAGGAAGCGAGAGAAGTATGCCAAAATCGTGCAAAGTGGCAATCCATAGTCTCTGCCAACCCTTATGGGATAGAGACATGATACTAGGTATGTGATATTAGTTCAAAATATATTTTTTTTAGACAGGCATGATATTATTTTGCCCTCTTACTCGCCCCTGCAAGTCCTGTAAATTAACTTCAATAGTAGTTTTATGACACCGAATGAAGCTCGACATGTCTCTAGGAACATTAATTTGGTAATATCACAAGTTTCTAACCCGCAACGAAATTGCATCTTATATTGAGGTAGTTAAAATCTACATTAATTTATATAATTAATTTATATTTGTTTGCAAGCGCTTATCTCAGGAAATACTAAACCGATATCGAATATTTACATTACTTCTGAGTAGGAGTAAATAACGTCTACACTCGCACTGGCTAAAGGCTACTTTTTATTCGAGGAAAATTTTCATCCTAGAAAATCTTTCTCACGCGAACGAAGCTGCAGACAAAAGTTAGTACAATATAGAACAACAGTAGACGTACGACGTCGACAGTCATCAAACCACACACTTCGCTATATCCAATGCGATGTCTAATAGCCCAACACATAGCTTTAAGTATAACACTAGGCCGTACCGGTAGTAATTAGGCGGCACTCGGTGAGGAGAATTTTTAATGACTTAAGGGAAATTTATATACGAAATAATTAATTAAGGAACGATGACACATCCGATGAGGGTGCCCTTAATTATTTACTACGTCCGGTTGGTTTTAGAATTTTAGTTACGTCTTAGATGCTTTGACCGATGAGGTTTAAAGTGTTCTACCCCTAGCTGATAAGGTATTATAAATGTATAGTTCTACTATTATGACCTTGTCTGAGCGCGTTAAATGTATGACAGACACAGATGGCATGGATTTTTTAACAGGTTCCTGTTGTTATTGTTTTGGCTGTTATTATTCAGCGAACCCAAAAAAGTGGTACGTTATTTGCTGTTACACTTATCAAAATGCTTTATTTACGTTTCGTAAACACAAGTTAAACAGGAAGACTTAATGCCATGGGAATCATATTGATGGTGTAGAGATGAAGAGAATCAGATGTAAAGTAATATAATAGTATAACATAATATATTTTTTTGTAAACCACAAAATTAATCAGTATTTATTCTAGAAATGTTTTCATTTACGAAAACGAAAGTGTTTATTCAAAACTTTATTAAATAAGCAAAACTACGATCGGTTTTTGAAATCCGCTTAGCATTGCGGGTTTCAAACAAAACATCATTTTGTTGTTTAAAAAACAATGTTTTCATGTTTACCCTTTGAGATATAAAGGTAAATACGTCGAATAAATAATGAACAAATAAACTGATTTTGTGTATTTTGTTATCTATTAAATGACGTGTTGTTTCGATGGAAGACATGAAAAACGGCTTCCCATAAATACTACACTTCACATTGCTTGTCTTAGTAACCAAACTGGTTAAGTTAATAAATATCCTACTTTTAGCTATCCAATATTGCCTTTACCTTAACACTCACAAAAGATAATTGTAGCCAGTGTAACTGGAGATAAGCAGTGCAATACCAAACAACTTAGTTCAAGGTATTTGATAGTATTTCTACTGTTTATGGGCAGTCGTATCGCCTTGCGTCTTACAAAGCATTAAAAAAAACAAACTGACTCATGCTCGTAACCCACTTACTATGTGTACTATGCCAGTATATATAACTCTCAACATCTCACAAGTTCAAATTGATTTGTCACAAAGCAACATCGCCAAGATTTTCAACGAAACTGAAATTTGTACTTGAAAACGGATATTACATAAGCAAAATCGACGTATAACGTGGAGGCGGGTGGACAGTGAACCACTCCGGTCAACAATAAGGCGACGGCGGCGACACGGGCTGAATGTAATGGTCCGGTCGTGCAGAAGCGATTTCTGTGGAGATAGAGCTGCTGGAATTGATTTAGGAATGCTCTGATAGTTCGTCATTGTGGTTCTAATAGATGAGAGGTCACAGGTATAATGAATATTCAGGCATAATTTCGAGTGGGACAGGTCAATGTTGTCAAAATACGCATAACCCATTGGTCGATATAGGCTTTGATTATATGCAACTGTGCCATTCTGTATAAAAAGTTCCTAGATTGCTTCCTCTTATAGAAAGGGTGTCAGGCAGGCAGATGTAAGACTAAGCGTTGCGTCTACCCTACTAGAGCGGAAAATAAGCAAGCAAAAAATTAATAAGAATTATAATCAAAACGCGAACAATGATTCTAGTTCAACCTCTATCATTAAACATGTTTTAATAATTACAAAAAAACTGTAAAAGACACAAAATTAAAACCTATTTTACACGAGGTAAAGTCTGATATAGAAAAAAATTCAAAAGGCCTTTTACGTCGACATGAAGCGAGGACGGTAATAGGCGAATGTAAGAATCTTGACACCGTAACGTTTTAATTAGTAACCTGAGGGACTGTTTATCTTAGCGCACTTTAGATGTATCCTATCCTTTTGGTGCAAACATTTCCTTGAGGCGTTTACCGTCTTTGACTAATTATGTCAGCAGGGCAGATAAGTTTTATCTAAATAGAGGATTGTTTTTACATAATTATTATATGGCATAACCTCACGTATGACATAACTGCCTTGGTGGCATAGTAGTACTGCATGTGCGGTACGGCAGCACTCTGAGGTCCTGGGTTCGAAACCTCCGTCGGGAAAAATGATATTTGGGTTTTCTGCTCAATATCAGCCTAGAGTCTGGAATTTGTGCCCGATATGGCGATAGGCTCGCCCCAATCACATTATGGGACTGAACTCACTTGACGAAAAGCGGATGCCCTGTTTGCGCCTCTGCATACCCCTTCGGGAATAAATGCGCGATGTGCTATTTTCATGCATGTTCTGAAATGGATAGGCAGAGGTGATTGCTCCTATAAATGCCACGAAACTTTCGCTACCATAACGCAATCCTAACACGACGTTTTCTTGTTTTGTTCTTGGGCGATGATTGCTTACCATGATGTCGTATCTACTCATTTATCAAGCTATAAAAAAATAACATCAGCTGTCAGACGATGAGCAATATTTTTTTTTATTAAATGTTCACACAAATGGCTGCAGCACTTAAAATTAACACAGGTTAAATCAGCTTACACAAACAAACCAAATGAGCAACATACTCGACGTGAACTCATCTTGTGTTAGTGTGAATGAATAAAATTTTTAATCGCTCTAAAGCTATAAGCAATACTCAACAATACTCATTCCGTCGGCATTCGATATCCTACTATTCTACATATAAGATATTGTAAAATGATCTCAATGCTATACACAATATATTTTATTTTATTTTTATTTGTTTTTTTTTTTTTATATTTATTCGGAAAACTTACAGCTGGATACTACAATATTAACAAAAAAATATATAAGAACGCCATTTACAAATTTTCACAACTACATAGAGTAAGATATAAAAGATAAGAGTCGGTTAACCTACATAAGAAAAAATATAATTAAATTACATGTACAAAAAACAATACTGGGGCAGATTCACTACGTTCAATACAAATTAAGCAAAAACATTTTTTGCTAAGTTTTTATTTATAATAAGAGGGACTTTTAAGAAAATATATCGATACTTCCGTCATCAAGACGTTCTCAATATGAAACCCAATCATGCTGTCGATGATTTTAATAAACATCAACGTTTCCCACTCCAATAACCTAAGGCGTATGCAAATCATATTTGGACCCGTTTCAGCCGTTTCCAGCGTCCAATGGCGCCGTGACAGACGGACAGCTGCTACAATATATATGCTAATCGACCCTTCACGTATTGCTACCTACGTATGTGTGATTTTTTGCCCCATTTTTATGTATGACGTTTTAGGTAAAGTGGATTTAAATATTAATTACCCTTATATAATAAGCTCTTGCAAGGGGTAGGTAGAGATACAAATATTTTTCCCATATATCGCTTAGGTTATCTACTCCATGATAGAATAGAGCGAGCCTAAACTATTTTAAACTAAAATTCTTATCTAGGACAATTCCGTTTTTTTTTTTAAATCGTAACATACACAATTTGCTGATGGTAGGTCTCTCATATATGAGAGTTCGCCTGGGTAGGTACCATGTAACCGCAATATCTATTTCTGCCGACAAGCAGCAGTGTGTAGTCACTGTGGTATTCCGGTTTGAAGGACATAGTAGCCAGTGTAACTACTAGACATAATGAGACTCATGTCTCAGGATGGCGAAAGCAGTGGAATACCAAACAATACTTACAAAGTAATTTCAAGATGTTGTAAATACCAAACATTACTTTGTAATTCGAGGTGTCGTATGGTGTTTCTACTGTTTATGGGCCATCGTATCACTTACAAACAGGTGAATAGCAAGTTCCGTCTCGTCATTCAAAGCAAAAAAAAAAATCGTTAGTTTCCCGACCTGTTTCCAGACCGTATACATTACAGCCGAAGTATGCAAGTACTAATATACCCACTACCCTAGCCTCTCGCCACCCCCTAAATACATACTTAACACCATAATACTTCTGAAGAGATTTGCGATTTCTCCGCCCATAAAGAAACCTTTAACGCGGCTATAAACTGACTGAATTTAATTTAAATTTTATAGCAAAATCCATGCCTACTTCATAATGTATTAAAAGTAACATTGTTATGGAAATTATACAATTAAGCTGCAATGAATGTGTCTTAGTACTTGAAGGGACAGCTGACTATAACTGCATGCTATAGTATTAGTTATCAGTATGAGTACGACTACCGCGCTGAAGTCTTGGGTTCGAAACCCAGGTTGGGTAAAATAATTGTAACTGGATTTTTCCATCTTAAACTTACTCACTTGCAGCTCGAAGTCAGGAAGTTGGCAGTGTGATACCTGATCTCTCTCCGGTCATGTCGGATTGCCGTTTCACCGGACTATGAGTGTGAAGGAACAGATAGTGCACTACACACACCCATACAGCGCACTCTCTTGGGCACTATAATAGCTGCTGCGTACTGAGCTGACATCCGTTGGCCGAAATACTTATATATAAAGCTGAAGTATTTGTTGGTTTGTTTGAACTCGCTAATCTCAGGAATTAAAGTGATTTAAGTAATAAGAAGCTACTCTTGAGTGCTATAGGCTACTTTTTGTACATGGAAAAAAATTATCTCAGAAAAAAATTGTGACACTTTCGAAACCACAGACAAAAGCTAGTAAAAATACACAGATTTTTACTTAGTTATCATCATCATCATCATCAGCCCTGTATTATATACTGTCCCACTGTTGGGCACGGGCCTCCTCTACTCCTTCGAGCGATTAGGCCTTAGTCCACTATGCTGGCTTAGTGCGGATTGGTAGACTTCACACACCCTGAAATTCCTATAGAGATTTTCTCAGGTATGCAGGTTTACTCACGATGTTTTCCTTCACCGTTAAAGCAAGCGATTATTCATTTTTTTTTAAAAGTCCGATGTGTGTGCCCTTGGGATTTGAACCTGCGGACATTCGTCTCGGCAGTCCGTTCCACACTAGGCTATCGTCGCTTTTTACTTAGTAAATAACCCAAAAAACACATTCAATTTATAAAGTTTTTTTTTCTATAATAACCCTAAATTCCCCTCCAACTTTCAATACATTAAAACCAGCATTAGAGAGAAGCACAATATTCAAGAAAAAAAATACCATATAATAACTTCCAAAACTTTTAACACTTGGCAATATAAATGATGTAAAGAACAAAGCCGGTCTGCTAAACCTGAACGTGATTAGAGCAATTAGTTCCGTAGACGTTCGATTTAGCAAGTTCGCTCGTCCATCATATTAATGACCCGAAGTGGGAACGGATACCGGGTAATATCAATCGATATTCCCAGTCCAGTGGCGATAAAGGAGGTGCAAATAGCATTAGATTTAATCAGTGCTGTACTAATCGTTATGGACGTTTAACATATTTTTATTGTTTGAATGAATTGTGCTCAAATTTCTTCTACTGTGTTAACACATATTTTTATTGTTTAGTTTGATTGTGTTAAAATTTCTTCTATTGTGTTAACATTTTGCTTGTGGCTCCATTCGCGTGGAAGTTCTTTCTCGATATCTATATTGTAATATAAAACTGAAATATTTGCCTTTTTGTTTGTTTGAACCGATTTTGATGCTTTTTTAGCTACATTACTCCTGAGTGGTATACTTTGCTTTTTGTCGGGGAAATATTTATCGGAAAAAAATAATGCGGAAACCGTAGGCAAAAGCTAATATTACATATAGTAATCGAGAAATTTGTGTACGTATGTGCAAAATTTTAATAA